>NW_027397070.1:14430343-14696885 GCF_003265705.2 Callorhinus ursinus
TATCAGGCTCCTTCCTCAGCGGGGAGCCTGCTTCTCCCCTCACTTTGCCTGCCACTCTGCCTACTCGTGTTCTCTATCTCTGTCAAATAAATAAATAAAATACTTTTAAAAAACATTCTTGAAACATTATAGAAATGGGAAACAGATTAGTGGTTAGGGTTTAAGGAGGGGAAGGAGTGGTGGGGAAACATGAGGGATCCTTGTAGTGATATAACTGTTTTTTATCTTGACTATATCAATGTCACTATCCTGGTGGTGCTTTTATACTATAATTTTATAAAATGTTATCATTGTGGGAAAGTAGGTAAAGGACACCAGGGATTTTGTGGTATTTCTTGCCAACTGCATATGACATCTACAATGATCTCAAAACAAAAAGTTTGTTTTTAAAATATCCCCAAAGATGTAATGGAATGAAGTGTGGGTAAAGGTGAACTGTGGAACATATGGGGCTGAACATAAGATAAAGAGGAAAGGAAAGGAAAGAAAATTGATGCGATCCTTTTACAATACTGGAGGCCACTTGTTCAAATACAGCATTTAAGCAACAATGTTCAATAAATAACTTTTTGTATGCCTCCTGTAGAGAAGCCACTGAGTTAGGCCCTAGAAGGAAACAAAGAAGAATAAAACATGGTTCCTTCTTTCAATAGTATTAGAATCTAGTCGGAAAGAAAACAAGTATACAGTAACTGCAAAGGACAGTAGAAAGTGAGGAATACAATATAAGAGATATGGAAAGGGTATGGGTGCTTAGAGGAAGAAGTGTCCCCTTGAGCAGGGAAGGTATGGAGTGTGACTTCGTGACAGTTGCTGCAGTTTGTCTGAATCTTGAAGCGTGGTGATCAGGGGTGTGGACACAAAGAAAAAGAGCAGTCCAAGTGAAGGCAACAACGTGAGCAGTCCTGCAAAGTGAAAAGTGTGACAGCATTTTCAAAGAACAATTTATAGTTCCATTTGGCTAGAATAAAAAATTTTGATAGAGCGGGTAGGACGAAGTCTGAAAAGAAAAGTAGAATAGAATTTTGGAGCACCTTGAATATCAGACTAAAACTCGGGACATCAACCTAGAATTCTGTATCCCATGAAGTTATCCTTCAAAAGTAAAGGAGAAATAAAGACTTTCTCAGATAAACAAAAACTGAGGGAATTTGTCACCAGTACACCTGTCTTGCAGGAAATGTTAAAAGAAGTTCTTCAGAAAGAAGGCAAATCACAGGTCAGAAATTCAGATCAAATTAATTGATGCAGTAAACCAGGAAGTAAATACAGACACTATCCTCTCAGAAAATGTACACTTAGGACAAGGTAGCACAGATTTCTGCCTTTCATACTTGCTTTGTCTTTATTTATTTTAATTCAGTAAAACAAGCCAAACCTGCTTCCTTTTTTTTTTCAGAATGATTTAAGTATGTTATCAGTAAATGATAAAGGTCAGAAAAACTAGTTTATCTCCCAATTCATGAAAAACCTGTAGAAACAGGCAGTTGTTTTTCATCAAAGTGTTTATAAAATGTCTGAGTATTGTATAAAATATCATACAAAGTTAATTAGAGATAAATTATTTCTTTTAAGAATTACACATGGACAAATGCCCATTCTTTACCAGGTATTGTGCTAAATATTTTCACATAGCTAGATCACCTCATTTTGTTCTCATATGAACTCCGTGAGATTTTTCTCATTGTTCTTGAGTTGATGAAATTAATAGAGGGGTAAAGTATCTTCCTAAGGTCATACAGAGTGAATGACAGGACTGATATTTGAATTTACTTCTTCAAAGTCCAAAGCCAAAATCTTTGCATGTACACCAAGTTTGGCATTTTTGACACATTTGACTGTCCTCTGCAATGGAGGACGCTCAGCAGCATCTCTGGCCTCTACCCACTAAATGCTAGTAGTCCTCCCCTCCTCGAGTCATGACAACCAGAAATGTCTCCAGATGTTGCAAATATCCCCTGAGGGACAAAATTTCTCCTAGGTAATAACTGTTGGTTTATACTGTGGTACCTCACCTCTAAATTTTTAATTTGAACATATTTATCCAATTAAAGCAACATATATAAAACACTTGATTGATTGAGCAATTACTGTAAATAAATGAAGCATGAGCAGAAGAATAAGTGCATGCTGTAGGATGATGACTAAAGTGACTCATGAGGGACTTAAGTTAATACCTGATCGTGGAGACAAAAGAGGAAGCCAGGAAAAGTAGCTTCAACACCACTTGGTATAAATGGAAAAGTACTAGTTGCAAGAATAAGCTGAATCCATGTGTGACATTACAGTTGAGAGAAAGAGAGTTCAGCAAGGAGGAAAGCAGATAAGCTGAGGAGAACATAAATATCTGCAAGCAAAACATAAAAGTAGGTCATAAGCTTGATAATTCCAAGAAAGTTTAAGCTGAGGCAGTTCAGAGAGTCAGGGACTAGGAAAATAGTCAGGACCACGGACTTGAGGGAATTGATACCCAGACAGAAACCACTCCAGAAAGGAAATCTGTTACATGCTACTTACTAGTACAGGGCCCATCAAAGGGTATTTTCTACCCCAGCCTGCTGTTGGACTTAACGTGGTGAGCAGCATAAGAGGCAATGTACAGTCTCATTTGATATGGATTTAGAATTATAATATGAAAGATTACCAAGTAAAAATATTTTCAGTCTCACTTTCTATAATAACAAAAATTAAATAAAAGGATTACATAATTTGAAAACTAAGAGTGAATGGAAACCTTGCGTATGATATTACGTTATTAATTTCATGATAAACCTAAATAATTACCATTCTTTGTCAATACTGTGTGAACCACAGGCTTTGGACCTTCTGAGAGTGATTTAATGACTCTTTTCTGCTATTGTTTTATCATTTATTCTTACTATAACTTCAAATATTTTCCAATGCAACGCCATTTAAGACCAATAAATTGTAACACTGCTGCCATGCAAAAAATGCATCTGAAAATCAGTAACTTTGAAAAGAGGTTAAATGTGATTTGACTCTATGAAGAAAGCTAAACAAGGTGGCCCTAGGGAAGAGGACTGTCAAGGAAAAAACAGCACTAAAACAAAAATATGCTATAAATGGTATTGATTTATATATGCTAGGAATCTATCCCTTCTGCTTCATCTTTATTCTGATAAGAAAGTGTCCTTAGAAATATAAGCATTTTGATTTATTGAAGTTATTAAGGAATGTATCCCCATTTTTTTTATTTTCAAATATTTTATTAATGGTCACATTTATAAATGTATTACTTGTATGCAGCATGTGCTTATTTAAGTTTTGTGGCAAAATGGTACCACAAAAGACAAACTTTAACCTATGGGTAGTGGAGTTCAGGTCTCAGTACATGTCAAGGAAGAAACTCCATCAGTCACTTATAGGTCCTCTCTCATGTTTGCAAACTGAATTATTAAAGTTCAAAGTCTTAAGATGTACAAGTACTTTTCATATATTTAGATTGGGCAATTTTTGTTTGCTGAATAATTACTAGAAATATCGCAATCATTATTATTTTATATCTAAACTAAGTTATAGCTAATCCCTCAGTATTATACATTCTAAAGCCATATTTATATTTAAATATTATGTAACATATTTTTTCAATTAATTTTTTATTGTGAGCGCTGTGAATTGTGCAAGACTGTTGAATCACAGATCTATACCTCTGAAACAAATAATGCAATATATGTTAAGAAGAAAAAAAAGATAGCAGGAGGGGAAGAATGAAGGGGGGAAATCAGAGGGGGAGATGAACCATGAGAGACGATGGACTCTGAGAAACAAACTGAGGGTTCTAGAGGGGAGGGGATGGAGGATGGGTTAGCCTGGTGATGGGTATTAAAGAGGGCACGTTCTGCGTGGGGCACTGGGTGTTATGCACAAACAATGAATCATGGAACACTGCATCAAAAGCTAATGATGTAATGTATGGTGATTAACATAACAATAAAAAATTAATTGTATCCCCATTTTTAAAAATTGCCCTTTGTAAATAGAGTGTTAATATGGTGGAATTGGGAAGTAGATCACAAAATGAAACTGAAAAAAAAACTACAAATTATTATAAGTTCTAAGAAGAAAAAGAGTAGGATCATTGAGACAGAATAACAAAGAAGGAACACCAAAATTTAGATTGAAGAGTCATAAAAGGTGTATCTGAGTACACCTTTCTCAGTATTCATGCTGAGACCAAATGAATAAATAGAAGTTTGTCAGGGAGAGGGGAGAAGGACATTACAAACAAATACCTCAAGCAGGAAAAAGCCTGATGTACTTGAGAAACAATGTCTGGCTAGAAGATGAGGAGGCAGAGAGAACAGATGATACAGGACTCCATGGCTCATGGCCCCTTGGGAGGAGTGTTTCACATTTCAGCTCAGGGAGAAAGACTGTGGGTTGAGATTCTGGTTCTGTTAGATATGTGGGATTAATTAAATTACTTCCCTCTGTTTGCTTCAATTTCGTCATCTGTAAAAAAACTAATATTGATAGGACTTCTCTCATAGGTTGTTGTGAGGTTTAGTGAGTTAAAATAGGCAATTTGTTGTTATTATTCTTAGAGATTTATTCTGAGTGCAATGAGATGCCACTGCAGGATTTTAAGTGACATTATCTAATTTATTGTTTTAAAACATCATTCCAGCTGCTGCTTCTGTTTGAGAAAGTCTTGATGGAGATTTAAAGGTTTCCAAGGCATTTTGAACAATGAGTATCTTTTTGAGCTTGAGAATTAAGGATCCCAGTCACAGGTCCAGCTGAGAGAAAAATGAGATAAAAATTTGAAAAAAAATTTAAGGATCAAAGACTAGGAAGTGATGAATGATTAGAGAATTAAATTGGGATACCATGGTTTTAATAAAGATGATATTTTAAAAACTGAATCATTGATTCTTAATATTTAATTGGCTAGAGTATACTGCATAGTGTTATGGACATCATAGACAAATGCAGAATTCCCAAACGAAGCTGCCCACTGTGAACTTTAAATGAGACCATACACATAAGGATAAAATATAAAGGCTAAGATATTTTTTCAATAGGACACAAAAAAACACTGCCATTAAAAAAGCAATGATTAATTGGACTTCATTCAAATTAAGAACTTAAATTCATCAAAAAGCAATATTAAGAGAATGAAATTGCACTGCACCTCTGTTAGAATGGGTATAGTTTACCAGTAGGGAGAATACTCTAAAGGAGAATGTAGAGCAATTGCAACTCCCATATATTGCTGGTGAGAGTGTAAATTGGTAGGACCACTTTGGGAAACTCTGTGCAGCATCTACTTAATCTAAACATACATACACCCTATAGAGCAATTCTTACTTCAGAAAGGAATACTTAATGTCAATTATATCTCAATAAAGGGGGGGGGAATGAGTACTTAGGTCCATCAAAAGATAATGTACAAGAATATTAATAGCAACAATAGTGGAATGATTAAATAAATTGTGGTATATTTATATAACAGATAAAAAACAGTGAACTACATGCAACAGTAGGACGAATCTCATAAGCCTTATTAAGTAAAATAAGCCAGACCAAAAGTTCAAAAGCAGACAATACTAATCTTTTTTTTTTTTTTTAAGATTATATTTACTTATTTGACAAAGAGAGACACAGCGAGAGAGGGAACACAAGCAGGGGGAGTGGGAGAGGGAGAAGCAGGCTTTCTGCAGAGCGGAGAGCCCGATGCGGGACTTGATCCCAGGATGCTGGGATCATGACCGGAGCCGAAGGCAGACGCTTAACGACTGAGCCACCCAGGCGCCCCCAGACAATACTAATCTTAATAGAGGTTGAATAAGTGATTACTTTGGGAAAGGGGAATTAACTGGAAGGGAACAGAGGGGAATCTTCTGGGTTTATTACATATTTTCTTTACATTTTGTCAAGCTGAATACTTTGGATTTGTGCACTCTGTGTAATTTAAAATATAATTAACAATTAAAATGTAAGTAATAATCTTTTAAGTGTAAAGAACATAAAGAGACTTGTCTTTTTAAAGGTTTTTTGTTTTGTTTTTCATTTCTTTCTTTCTTGGCTCTTTCAAGTAGCCAAAGAGGGTGGATTGAAGGAAACGAACATGGAATAAGAGGAATCAGAAAGTGTGAAAGAACATAGAAAGAACAGGAAAATGGGCAGGAGGTGGGAGCCTTTAGGCGTATGGACTGGTAGAAAGAACTAAAAATGAAAGAAGGGGGTCGCCTGGGTGGCTCAGTCGGTTAACAGTCTGCCTTCAGCTCAGGTCATGATCCCAGGATCCTGGGATCAAGCCCCACAGCAGGGAGCCCACTTCTCCCTCTCCCTCTGCCTGCCTGCCTGTCTGCCTACTTGGTGATCTCTCTCTCTCTCTCTGTCAAATAAATAAATAAAATCTTTAAAAAAATAAAAATAAAAATGAAAGAAGGGTTAGATAAACAGCAAGGCGAAAACCATAAAGAAGGATACTTCTTTGCACTCTACAAATATGGCACAACACCATTCTTATTTTTATGTAGTAATCAGTTGACCACAGTTTAGTAGCAGTCTTTCTTCTTAAGAACTAATTTGAATCTTGAAATGATTTCTTTTGGTATGCTGACTGTCCCCGTTTCATGTCCTTCTTATTTCTGTGTGACACCTTCTACAAAGTGAGCATACTGGAGAGATCTATAGGTTACTTAAACAAAAAGAAGAAATGTATAATTACTTTGGTTTAAACAGTTTTAAATAAAGTATCAGACTAGATATTCGGCCAGTGCTAAAGTTCCCTGACTAGCTTTTTGAAGCTTTCAGAATTATATTACTTTCTTTCACATCATTAATCTGTATTATATAGTTAGGTTGTTTTACTTCCAAGTCTCCCATCGACATTTCTTTTGTATGCATATACTGAAATGATTTTATTTAATAAAAAAAGAACATCTCCTGTGTGGATTTTAAATTTCCCTTATTAAATATTTATATTTTCAAAATGTCTTTATTTAATTGAGTGAGGTGCTTGGTGCCATTTCAAAATAACCTCAGGTGGTAGGTGTAATGACATATCAAAGATTTGACCTTTAGCATTTTAGGGTTCTATTTGTCTGCATTTTCTTCTGCATTCATTTACTCTTAATTTATATGCTATTTCTCTGTATGACTTAATGAGTGGGTATATTTGGCATGAGATTCATTAACAAAAAGAAAAGATCTGAATACATATTATTTCTTTGCAGTCAAACTAGTGATTTTAACTTCATTTATATCTGTGTATGGAGTGATCGGTTATTCGTACAGCCCTCATTCATTAAGTGCTCAGCTGAAGAAACCCTGGATCTACTAAACGGATGCCCATTCTCTTACTTCTCACTTCTTTGCAGTCAGCTTTTTATATTCTTTTATTTACCTAGAGATGCTTTATTTTCCAATTCTCAGCTATGCCTTTTAAAGAAAATTGAATGTAATATTTATACTGATGTAATTATATTAACATCTTGCAGCATCTTGTATGCTTTGGTAACATCAACAATCATTTGGGTAGCTTTCAGCCTAGAAGCAGAGAAATAGAATAATTATCAAGAATAATATTGTGATATAAAAATTATTTTTATTTACCCATTTAAGTATGTCTTAATTGATTTTTAAAAATGGGTATTTCTTATGGAGATTTTTGTTAAATATATTATTGGTCAGGAAGGCTACATATTTATGTTTCAATTATTTATTTTTATGTTTTTCTCAGTTTACACAAATCTTTATCCCAAGAAGAAAATCTGAAGGATCAGTTTAACCATACCCTTAGTACTTATGAAGAAGCTTTAAAAAATAGAGAGAACATTGTTTCCATCACTCAACAACAGAATGAGGAACTGTCTACCCAACTGCAGCAAGCTCTGACAGATCGAGCAAACATGGAATTAGAGCTTCAGCATGCCATGGAGTCCTCCCAAGCAGCCAATGACAAAGTGCAGAAGTAAGTAAAATGATCTTGCATGATTTCAAAAGCATGAAAAAAAACAAAACAAGAACACTTTTTTTGCAACTAAATAATAGATTATCTATTAGTCATGCTGTTAATGGTTTAAGACAAAAGTAGATTGAGCCAAATGAACTTTTTTAGATTGCCTCTGATACCCATAGTTGGGGTCAAAAAGTCATTCGCTTGGGAATCATAGTTACTATTGAGGGCAAACCACTTTTATTTAATAACTGATCTTCATTAGTTCCTGGAGGCCATACTATTAAAATCCTTTCACGGGTAATAGGTAAAGTTATTGGCAAGGGGGAGAGGCAGTCAAGTAATCAATTTTACTCATTTAGCTTTGTGATAATCCGCTTGAGTTGAGATCATCTGTGACTTTGTAATCTGAGACCTCTAGGCACAAAAAATAGTTACAGTGGAATTAATTTTCATGTGTTGTTCTTCTGAAGTATTCAGGACAGCTTTTCACGGTGCATAATTACATTTGTTTATTTTCGATGATCTTTGCATATTTGTTAAATTTTAAATAAAGCTACAAAATCAATCAGTCCTTATGATAGCTAGCAAAATGTTAATATAGGACATATCATATGAAGAAGTCACTTGTTAATTTAAGGGACTTGAACACTGTAGCAGAATTTCCTAAGGCAGCTTTAATGGAATGGAACTTGTCATTTTAACTGATCCCATCTTTATGTATTGTTAACAGCATTTTGTCATTCACACACTTAAGTGCCTTCAATTCCTAAGACCTACCTTTTTCCTTAATTTTTTTCAGTCTCACAGTATGAAGTAGTGCTAACTTCAAATTTTCTTACTTCACACAACTTTTTATTTGAAAATAAATCATCTCAACCATTTCCCCAGTGTCCCTGAAATTATGTTTTGAATGGTAGCCTAAGGTCAGGTAAATCTGTAGTTAAGAACCATTTTAAAACAGATTAGGAATTATGCATATTAAAATCTTTACATAATCAGCGTACCTTGAAATTTATGATTTATGGTACGTATTCTGTTTTTTGTAGGTTTAAAGATTAGGTTTATGTTCAGTCAGAAATTATATCCAGGGGATGGGTTAACCTGGTGATGGGTATTGAGGAGGGCACGTTTTGCATGGTGCACTGGGTGTTATGAACAAACAATGAATCATGGAACACTGCATCAAAAACTAATGATGTAATATATGGTGATTAACATAACAATAAAAAAAATTAAAAAAAAAAAAGAAATTATATCCAGTTATTCACAATGTACATTAACATTCTAAAAACACTAAGATACATAGGTAGATCTCATTTCATTGTAAATTACAAATCAGTAACTTTTGATAGTCAGGATATGTTAGCTGTATTTGTTTAAAGTCTACAGATAATTACAAATATCAAAGTTTTCTTTACATGTATTTCTTTAATTTTATATACATGACTAAAATTCCCTAAAACAGTGTTTCCCAGCGACCAATTAAATTTCCATAAAATCTTTGGAAATGTTGTCAATCTTTTATTTTTTAGATCTCATCAACTATTATTATTTTGTAAAAAATAATTTAAAAAAAACTTTGTATTGATACAGAAATATATCAGTATTGAAGTAGAAATATTATCATCTCAGATAATGCTTTAAGTTGAATAAGTTTAAGCTTTTGGAAAAACTATAGTCTTATTCTTCACATTTAACCATGGACAGATCAAAAGGTTTTAATGGAATAACACCAATCAATGGACAGAGTTTAAGTAAAACAATTATGTCATTTAAATGTTAAATTTAAATGTTGAATCTTTTATTCTGATTTCCAGCAATAAGCACTAGATGAAATACGATGAGGCTTTCCTGTTCATATTCAATCCACTATATTTTTAATTGCCCTTAATTGGGCAGTGTACCTTCACTGCAGTTAATGTGGGCATCAACCTCTTATTGCATTTAAGAGGATAACCTTCCAGGAAACCAGCTTAAAAGGCTTTGTTAGATGGTATTAGTATTCTCCATATCATCTGAAATTACTGTTATTAGCAATTATTTCTGAAGGTCCTTTGTAAATATGTCAGTATTCCAGGCAGTAATTACAATGTGAACTAAAAAGGTACACATTTCCCCTTTTCCTTTCACAATGAAATTTCTTGAATAACTGATCTATATTCAGTATCTAATTTTTCAATTCCATTTATCCCTGTGCTATTCAGTACACTCTGGCTAGCTTTTATACTGAAATGTTCTTTTTAAGATTACCAGTAATTTCCTAACTATTAATTAGTGGCCCATTTTTAATTATATTTTTATTATAAAATTAACATACGATCATGGTAAACAATAAGTAAAGATGCTCCCATATATTCGGTAATATAGCATAGTGGTTTAAAAGCTCAGGATCTGGATTCAAAATGCATAGCTATGTGAACTTGTACATTTTATTTTAAAACACTGTGCTGATGCAGATAATAATATATGGATAATAATACTCCCACCTCATAATGTTGTAAGAATTAGATGACATAAACATGTAATGCCTTTAGAACAGTGCATGTTGCATTGTCCCTCCTTCTCTTGCCATTTCATTCCACACTCTGATATCCCATTCTTCAGAAGGGCTCTATCTTTTCAAGACTAAATACCTTTACACATGTGGGTTCCTCTGCTTGGAGCCTTTTACCGTTTTCCCCCGTGAAAAACTTACTCATCCTCTGAGATTCAGTGCAGCAGAGAGGATGGAGGCAGGCTTTGGAGTCAAGTCAGACAGACCTGTTTTTCAAACCCTACTTACTTACTACCTGTGAGATTTGGGGCAAATTACTTAACCTCTGGAAGCGAAAGTTCCTCAGTTGAAAAATTCAGACAGTATTACTGCTTTCACAGGCAGGTTTGATATGAGTAATAAACTGGATACCATGTAAGATACCTAGTTCAGTGCCAGTTACTTTATTATCAGCATGTTATAAATTATATTATTAGTATAATCATACTCATCAAACTAGCAAGACTAGTTCAAGTATCTCTTCTCTACAAAGTCTTCTTCAACCTTCCGGAAAGTTAAATATCACTCTCTTCTCTGTGTTTTCATAGTATGTTTGTTAAAAATTCCTCCCCTGAAAATAAAGCCCTCACCATTTTCCTGTGTCTCCTGTCTCAGTAATGGTCTTCAGCAGTTTCAGCACCATCCTTGTTCCCTCACTCTTTCTTACTTTTCACATTCGCTTTGCTGTCAGACTCTGTTTTCTGTGCTGCTTATCATCTGATTCCCTCTATTCCATCCTCACTTGTTAATTGCATTATTTCAGGCCCTCATCATCCTCCATCTAGACTATTGAAATAATCATAAAACTAGTTTATCTGCCTCTAGATCTCAAGTGTCTCGAGTGTGTCAAGTGTGTCGCTGCCACGAGTTAATTTTTCTAAAACTGAAATCAGGTTATATTACTTCCCTACTTAAAATCTTTCAGGGGCCCTTCATCCCCTACACACTAAAGCATAAACGACTTAGCAGGGTAAATGAGGCCTTTCACCTTTCTGGCCTTCTCCCATTTTCTGGTATCATTTCCTCCACGACCCCAACCACAATATCTCTACACAAGCTATTTCTTCTTCTTAAAGCATATTCCTCCCTTCTAGTACCTAGCCAAATATTTGTTTGGACTCCTTAAAGTCCAGTCTTAACATTATCTCTGTGATGTTTCTTTATTTTTTTATTTTTTTCATAGTACTTAGTCCACTATCTTTGTTAGAAGTCTTAATCATCTAGGTGTTACAATTGCTTTGTTTATCTGTTTCCTATCTACTACACTCCCTGCAAAATTACCCATCACTGAGCATTTCCAAAACTTGGACGGTGTTCTCTTCATCTTTATATCCACATGTCCTCCAAATATTCACATAGATGCCTGCTATAAAGTAGGTACTCTGTAAACACTAATGAACAAATGAACTAAAACAACTTAATAGGTTGATGGGATGACAGAATAAAGTAAAACAGGTCAGGTCAGGAATATACAGGAAAATTTCAAATGTGCTCTGATCTACTTTAGGGCCTAGATAAAAAAGTTTTATCCCAACCCAGTACCCAATTTTAGTAGAAGAGTTTCATAGAAAAGTATGACTTTTGTGGCTAGTCCTGCCTGCCTCCCTCACTGGCACCACCACTCCTATGGTATCTGACTTTCTAGTGGACTTTTAACCCTTGTTTTATGCACCAGCTTCCATCAAATTTAATTACATTTAAAAGATCTGAAATCTTCAGTAATAGTGGAGAGAGAGTATATACTATTTCTAATAATTATAGAATTTTAAATTTATATTTTATTTTATTTTATTTTATTTTAGAGTCAAATGAATTTCTTAAAATTTTTTAAATATAGGAGTATTCCTGAAAAGGAAAGTGGTGCAGAATTACCATCCATAAGCTAGCCAATATGTATAGGCAGAAACACCGATAGGGGAAAGTATAAAGAATGCCAGACCTCATCGCCCAAAAATTGCTTCTTGGCCCATGTGTCATAAAGCCTAAAATTTCACCAGTAGAAATCCATTCCCTTGGTTTAAGCAAGGATGAGGTAATTCTCTTTTAAAAATGTGTATGTTTGTGGAAGGAGAACACACTGTCATTTAGGTTTTAGGTTGCTCTTGCTGACCCTGGATGCACTTAGTTTGGTGAGCTATGTGGAAGTAGAGGGGACCAAAGAGCAGGTTAAGAGCTTAGGAACTTTATAAGAGAAACTTCTCTTAATGATTCTGCCAAGGACCATCCATAATCCTTGTTTATTAAAGAGAAAACTGACACACAAATCCATTAAGTGATATTTTTATCATCACAAGAGATTTAAAACTCTGTTGTTCTAATTTATGCTATATTTTATTTCCCATCTTTCTATCTATAGATATGGTTCTTGTGGCCCAGAACAACAGTTTTCTAAAGGATCTTAAAAATATATTTGACTATACTTAACATACCTAAGCTACACATAATTACTTAAAAGTATTTACAACCAGGCTTATAGGGTTAGAAGATCTCAGAAGCTTCTAGATTTTACAGTAAAGTAACTTTTGTCACATAATCATCTTTACTATGGGCCCGATTTACACTGATATGATTCAAATCCCTCATAAACCATGACTATATAATAAGTAGATCAGACAAAAAGATACAGGACAAAAATTCTGAACTTTTAAACATTTTTTCAAGAAAGAATGTATCACTGTCTAAAATGTTCTTTCTTTTCATACTGTAAAAAAAATAAGTTACTTAAAATTTACATGTGTTCTAATTTCTAATTGCATAATTAAAATATCAAAGATTAGCATAAAACATTTCCTTTTAAAATATAGGGCATCCTGAGCTTTTGAGTGGTATTGACAGGGGAAAAAAAGAAGGAAATGTAAGCTAACAAAAAGTCTTTCCTGCCTCTTGATCAAATACTGATTTCTATGAAGAAGTTGAGGTCACAAAGAAATTATGAATTCTCAGCCTGGTTTCCCTGCTGATGAGTAAGGACTGTCTGTAGTTCCCTTCGAGGTGTCAGGGGAATCGCCATAGTGTCACACAAGGGTTCTTAGCGTAGAGCAAACATACTTTCCACAAACTCAGCTGCTTAATCTGTTTGCAGGTTGAATTATAAAACAGGGTAGATGACTCTGAGTGCTGGGAAGGGGAACAGAACATTTCCACAGTTTCTAGGTTAAAAAAAACAAAAACAAAAAACCTGCCTTCTTTTCATCAAAGGACATCACTAAACTTTTTAGTTTTGTTGCTGGCTCCAGAGTTTGATTTTAACCATAATGAAAACTAATTGTGGTAAAATATCCTTACATAGTTTAATACAAAAGCTGTTATAATTATATTGTCTTTTCACTAAAATTATTCTGCTTCTTGCCAATTTTACCTGTGATTTTTTTTTTAAATAAATTCTTGGTTGGACTATAAGTAGCAAGGCAATGGTACACATTTCTGAACACTTTGTGAATGTTGATTGAATCAAAGAACAAGTTTCATAAATTCTCAACTCAGCATAAGGTTTAAATCATTATTTAATATAAAGTTGAAAATTGATTTTTATTAGCATTATTAATAAATTGGAGGATTTAAAACTTCTGGAAATTGCTCTTCAAAATTTATTTTATGTCTGAGATTTAAAAGCTCTGTGAAATAATGATACATACCTCAACACATAATGAGTCAAATAATTTATTTGTGATAGTTTATGTACGACTATACTTCCCAATCAGCTCTGGAAGGCGCCTTCCAAATCTAGATCCAATTAGATATTGTCATTTATATGTGGAAGATGGATTCAGATGACTCCTAAGCAATCATTGTAAGATGTACAGAATCTAACATGCTTAATTTTTATTCTTGAGCACTTGATATGCTTTTTAAGAATTTAATATTCTGGATTTGTAAATCATTACACATGTTTTTAAATTAAATACATATTTAACTTATGAAATACAAGTCTTATTCACTATCAAATAAGTATGTATTTTATAAAAAATTTAATTCCATTATATATTTGTATAGTGGATCACCTTTCTCATCCACTGAGTACATAAAGATTTCTTTAAAGCTACTTTTATTATTTATATATAAATGTAAATATATATATATACACAGATACCTATCACATTTGATAGATATGAATTATATTAATTTCTTTATAAAAACTAGAGAGTTGGGCTTACACCTTTATCTTTAGGGAATGTCTCACTTTGACACAGAAAAGAAACATAGTGTTAATTTCTATGGCATTCCTCTCTACTAGGGAAGGATTAATGTAGGATTATTGAAATTGAAGCCTAACCCAAAACTTGAGAAATTCTAATGAAGTGGAAAGTAAAGGATGCAGGCTAAAGAAGAAAAGAAATTGTCTAAACCTAAGAATCTGCACTTTCTCTGATCAGTTTCCTTATATAGTTAACTTTATGGAATGAATCCTAAAGAGCATGAAAGTAGGGACTAAAAAGTTAAATTACAACACAGCCGCTTACATTTGATCTGCTTCTTCACTTCAGAACCTATCTTCAAATAGGTGATCTAGAGTTGGGCTAATATAAATTTCTGCCTACTAAGATAGATAAAATATGTTTCAAATGAGTACAATGGAAAGGAATGAAAGAAAAAGAACAAAAAATTAAAATATGGGAGAGATCCATGCTGTTTCAGTTTAAGACCAAATAAAATGCAGGAATTTTTGTTGTTTTTCATTAATCCCAATATTACAGTAATTAAAAGAGATAATGTCCCTGTTATTTTAGGGGAATTATAGGATCCACTTAATAATGATCATATACACTTTTTAACCAGAACTTGACAGGTTTAAAAAAAAAAAAACAAAACTACAGGAGTTCTTATGCTCCAGAAACATTCAAATGTGATTTTCACACATTTATATGAAATGTAAGTTCCTCAGAGTGGCCATATGCTAGGACAAGCATCCTTTTCCTTGGTTCTGTCCCACCTCCAGGGAAGGCCTTCTTGCTGTTTAACCCTGGACCGGCTACAGAGCCCCCAGGTACTTCTATGGACAGGAGGACTCATTCATCCATCTTACCTGAGGATAGTTTTAGAAACTATAAAAAACAAGATACATAAAGTGATTTTAAGTTTCTTACTTAATAGCACTAACAACCAGTGTACTTTAGAAAACTTCTGTAGTAATAAAGGGAAAAGGGAAGCTATTGTAAAAATTTGATTTTAAGAAATTTTCATTATTCCTGCTTGGATGTTGCCCAGCCTCATTATGCTTGACAGCTCACTCAGAACTTCCTCCTTTGCTTTCCCTGTTCTTAAACACATAGAAAATTTAATATATATGATGCATTTATCTATTAATACAGAAAGGTCTACATTTTTATATAAATCGAGGTCTGGTTTTCTTTTAATAACTCCTCAGTATACTCATCTAAAATTTGATATATAGTTCCTTACTAGGTACAGCTTTTATTACCAAAATGTAATTAGAAAAAAACTAAATTGTACCCAAGAATAAGTAGACCAATTTTACTTGGATTCTAACATTCCATGTTTAATTATTTCTCCCCACTAAGTCAGGAATTTGCCCATGTGCACATTTGGCCCTCGAAAAATACAGAATAAAAGAATCTTTCAGGGCACCTGGGTGTCTCGGTCAGTTAAGAGTCCGACTCTTGATCTCAGCTCAGGTCTTGATCTCAGGGTCGTGAATTCAGGCGCCATGTTGGACTCCGCGGTGGGTGTGAAGCCTATTTAAAAAAAAAGAAAGAAAGAAAGAATCTTTTGCTTATTTCAGTGTAGCTTTAGCTGGCAGTAAAATCATAAACACTGTCTATACATAAACTTTATTCTTGATCATTTATAGTTAAAAAGAAAAATACCATCCTATAACAATATAGTATGTAGTAGCAGCTGAAGTGATCTTCTTTCTTCTTCATATTATTATATATTCTTAGGCAACTCAACAAATAGTTTTTTTTTTCTTTAGTTCTTAACCTGAGTATAAAAAAAAAAGAGTTCCACTACTATCAATTACTTTGTCAGGTGTTTCTGTATAAAGACTGATTAAAAGTGAAAAATAAGGCTCTAGAAATTACATAGTGAACAGTATTTTGGAACTTAATAAACTTAATTTTAATTTTTTAATTTTTTGGCATTTATACCATTCAAACTAATAGTCCTTGGGACATCATCATCATTTGACTTCTTCTTTTGCTGCATATAGCAGTATCCTGAAAGCATATATTATTTCTCTTTATGCTACCATTTGCCATTTGACAAGCTACATAATGGTAAAATCTTGAAACATCTTCTTCCTTAAATTAATTTGCCTTCTGAGCTATGTATATTTCACATCAGTCTTCCAAGAAGTTCTCTACTACTGACTGGAGGGTCTAATCTTTCCCAGAGTGGTGGGAGTAGCACAGTTCAAGAACAAGAATGAATCTCTGTATAATCACACCACAATGTGAGGTGACCCTAAGACAGAGAACTGACCAGATACACATATGGGTTTTAGGAAGACTTTCTGATGCTCTTTTTTAACACAGCTGTGAGAAGAATGTGGCTAAGACCCAGTAGTCATTCTTGAGTAGAGCTGGCAAAGGAAACCATGAGGAGAAGAGAATTTAACACATGGGTGTAAGAGAGCATGGCTTCATTGATGCGATCTGAGGGGAATGCCTAATGACTGGAAGAATCAAACTTGGCAATGAAAACACAAAGCTCTTTTCATCAATTCAAACTCAGACTCTAAAGCTGCAGATGGTCACCTCCAGCCTTGTCTATTCAGTGTGAGGTTTTATAAAATGGCACTTTGGTGAATACTAATAGATCAAAACAAAGATTTAATAACGTAAAGATGTGGTGTTCATTTTTAAATGAGTATACAGGTCAATGTCTCAGAAAAGGATAAAAAGAGTACCTTTTATATGTGGGTCTAAAGTCTTTTTGTTATTTTTCAACTTCAAAAATAAATGACATCTTTAACATACAGATTGTGTTTTATGGAAAAGAATTTACATTATGAAAAAGAGACCAAAATCAGGGTTTATATTTCAGTTACTGATTTCATTGCTTCTGTTTGAGAATTCTCAATTTATAATGTCTGTTAAGGTCATCCTTTAATTTTCCTTGACGCTCACTTGATAGGATAAATATATATTATCATTTTCAAGGATGAATCAATCTAATTAAAATTTAGGCCAAAATATTTTATACTTGAAATAGAACTTTTTTCCCTATCCTTTCAGAGAATGCTAAGAGACATTGTTTAGTACAAAGGGAGCCTTTGAACTTTAATGCAGTCTTGAAATTACATTTTTGCTACTTTGTATTTGATTTTCTACAATTTTACAAATTCCAAATAATTGTTTATAAATGAAAAGTTAATTCACTGTATTCTAACTTTTTACTGCTTACATAACTGAATCTTACTTTGAATTAAAATATGGTATATTTTTCCAGAATAAATTACGTTATTAGACATGATTGGCACTTTATAGTTTGTAAAATTCTTGAGCTAAACCCCCCAAAATTAAGCTTTACTATCCAAAATAAGCTTAACATATGAATTTCAATAACTCATTAATAGCTTTCATATTTCTACTACTTGTGAAGTAAATATAACTAGTAAGTCTGTATGCCTAATACTTCTTATCTAATAAGTGACATTAATATATAATAAATTAAAGCACTAGAATTGAATGTTAAAGGGGAGGCAACTTAGTATCTAGTAGAGATATCAGTGAACTAACAGGACCCTTGATTGTCATTAACTGAGTATGTAGAAGTCATTAAATTGTGTTTCTTCTCAGTGTCCTCATCTGGAAGGTAGAACTGATATACTTGCCCTATACTTCAAAACATGGCTGTGAGGATCAAATAAGATGCATGTGCATAAAAGTATTTTGAAAAGTATAATGTGCTCTATAAATGTAAGCCATTGACTAAAGAGTATCTTATAATACATGTTATAAATAAAAAATTATAATCACCTTTTGGGAACTAGAAATAGTGAGAAAAATAATAAATTTTAGCCTCAGAGACATAAAATAAATACCATGTAACTTTGGAAAAAGAGATTCTTCACAAAGATCTTGGAAACTGGAAGTAAAAAGGATTCTATGCATTCTCATACATTACTGGTAAGAATGCAAAATGGTAAAACCCCTGTGGAGGAGAATTTTATAATATCTAACAAAATTACACATGCACTTACACTTTGACTAAGGAAAATTGCCTCTAGG
Organism: Callorhinus ursinus; assembly: GCF_003265705.2. NCBI lineage: Eukaryota > Metazoa > Chordata > Mammalia > Carnivora > Otariidae > Callorhinus > Callorhinus ursinus. The sequence goes on from NW_027397070.1 coordinate 14,448,999, forward strand.
AATCCATCCTGAAGATATACCTCCATGAATATGAAGCAACGTAGGAATTACAGGATTGGTTTTTTGTTTGTTTTTTAAAGATTTATTTAATTACTTGAGTGAGAGAGAGAGAGACACTACGAGCAGGTGGGGCAGAGAGAGGAGAGAAAATCTCAAGCAGACTCCATGCTGAGTGAGGAGCCAGATGCAGGACTTGATTCCAGGACCCTGAGATTGCGACCTGAGCTGAAACCAATAGTTGAGGCTCAACCAACTGAGCCATCCAAGTGCCCCTACAGGATTGCTTTTATTTATTTATTTAAAAAGGTTTTATTTATTTGAGAGAGAGACAAAGATAGCAACAGAGAGCACGAGTGAGATGAGCTGGGAGGAGAGGGAGAAGCAGGCTCACCACTGAGCAGGGAGCCCAATGCGGGACCCGATCCCAGGACCCTGGATCATGACCTGAGCCGAAGGCAGACGCTTAACCAACTGAGCCACCCAGGCGCCCCCAGGATTGTTTTTAATAGCAAACAGAAGCAATCCAAATAGGAAAGTAGTTGAATAAACTATGACATATTCACATAATGGAATACAATGCAAATGTGAAAAAGAGAGAGAGAGAGAGAGGGAAGGTCTATAAACTGATATTGAGTGATTTCAGGACATATTCCTAACTGAAAAAAAAGATCAAGTACTTATAATATCCTACCTTTTATGGGAAAAATAGGCATAAAAGGGCTAGGAAGGGTAAACCCACAACTAATGAATTACTAGCCTTTGGAGGTAGATGAGAAAGAGATAGCTCCTAGGTCTGGAGAAGGGAAAGTACAGTGAGTCTAGAGTATCTTTTCATACCAGAAAGCAAGTACTCAAAGACTAACAGGGTCATGTGAAAGGACACAGAAGCCAGCATGGAAAGGTTCCCACTGAGCAAATTTGGCCAAATTTTATCAGTATTAGAGTAGATACCAATCCTTTACTTAAATTTTGATATTTTGTTTATCAAGAAATTTTTGTGTTAACTTTGATTTTTTAAAAATATTGATTGAAATTATTATTTATTTTGATTACTGAGGTTTTTTTGTACCGCCTTAAATTTTTCACCTGAATTGAGTGCTCCATTCATCTCACCCCAGTTCTAGCCCTGAATACTCTATAAAAGGTGAAAAAGACACTGCTGGAAGAAAAAAGAAAACACTCCTGGTTTACCGTTATTCAAAAAATAATAATGAAAACTTACTAAGTTACCCTAGCTTATATGATTTCTACTGACTGGTGTTTCATATTCAGAAATGGTAGTACTATAATAGAGCTGAACAGCTGTGGTTCTTCCACCCTATGGAATTTCACCAGGTTTTTCATTGTATACTATCCAGAGTGTCTACCATTGTCTGAATTTCTGTTTCTTATGTCATGTTCATTACCCGCACCACTTCTGTCAGTTGTTGCTTTGTCTTTATTTTGATCATCTGTGTAGATCAGTCGTCATATCTATCAACAGTAGGGTGGTCCTGATTGCATTCTAGACCCAAAATGTTGATTTCCATTTGAGAATGTATGGTTTTTATGAATCAAACATAAATCAGGTAGAGAATATTACTGTGACGATGCTAGCTTAGTAAGTTGAATATTACTTTTACTTTGTAGGCCCTTGGCTTAGTCTGAAGTTTGAAGGTGCATTGAATATTATCTCCACTAGTCTCCCAAAGGATGTTGCCAGTCTTTTGAATTAAACTTGAATAAGGTTGATTTGTATTCCCTGTTAATCAAAATTTGAAATGTTGACATTAGAAAATTTCATTCAGTGCTAATTATATATGACTTTTATGAAAGTTAGGAAGGCAAGAATCCTACATTTTAAAGTTTAGTATCAGCCTAAAGCCCTATGAAAACAATAGTGAGTAGCTTAATAAGCCATCTTAATAAGATACCTTAATAAAACTAACCAGTTATTCTAGCTTGCTGCGTTTCACTTGGCAGTATGAATATCAGTGACTCGCTTCATCATTAATTGAAACTTTTCTGGGTTTAAAATGATGAGAAAACTCTGCAGTGTTACAGCAGTGTTTCCCAGCCTTTCTTGACTCTTGAATCCCTTTGGTAGTAGTACATATTCTCTAAGTAGAATTGTGAGCATCCCTTTGGTTGATATAAGAAAAAGAAGTTAATTTGCATTGATTTATAATTTTATTTAAGTACAATGTTTAATATTCATAATATGTAACACCACATGGTATTTGACTTACTTCAACCATATGAGAAAGAGCATAATAAATTATACCAAAATTTTATTTTGGTATATTGTTTGGTTTAGGGACAAAATGCATATTAAAAAGTAGATTAAAATTTAGTAATATTAAATAACTGCTTGTGAGATGATATTTGGAATTCTTAACATTCTACCTTTAAAAGGAAATAATAGAAGCATCCATTTGCTGGAATATTTCCACAAATAACACATTACAGATATTTTGATCTTTACTTCCATATAAGTAAAGACTAATTAAGTTTAATTATCATTCCAAAATTTTTTGTTCTTAACTTTGTGTTCTTTAAGTAACACCTACTAAATAAGGCGATATGAGTAGTTTGATCAAAGGAACACAATTTAGAGAGCTGGTGAAGAGAATCTTGAGGTAAATTTACAGATTTATGCCCCACATTAATTTGTGTTTCAACATCAGTGTACTTTCTCCTTCCTCTAAGCATTCAGTGGTCCATTACAGGTGGAAATTAAACTATTTACAACTGAGAAAAAAAAAATAGAGTCAAAACAACATGTTGACCAGCTATGCTCAACTGAGGGATTAAATCGTGAACATGCTATGCTGATCTTTGCTTAACCTCCACCTTGCTCATTCATATGCACTCACAAGTTATCAAAGTAATCCACTTTAAAAGGCAAAATAAACTAACATAAAAGGCAAAATGCTTAATAATGATTTTATATTTTGACTTCAAAAATAGAACTCAGTACAGACATTACCACCTTTGACTACATGATCTCCTATGAATTTTTAAATTACAAAAGGAAAAAATGATGCTTTAGAGAATTTCATTATATAGTTTTGCACACCTTTTTTACTCTTGTCAATTTTAACACACTTTATATTGCTTAAAAAACATTTATTTTCTCAAAAAATATATTTTAAAATACTTTCATTATTTGTTAACCAACCCCCCAACACATATAAAGTCAAATAAATTACCTGAATTAGTTAAATTAAGATATAAATTATTGAAAGAAAAGAATTGCTTGCTGGAAAAGGTGTGTATTGGAGCATACTAAATAAATGTTAGTGGTTTCTTTACATATCTTCAAATAGAATATTTTTCAAAAAGAAATTTAATAGTTCATTATAGAATAATTAACTGTATACTTTTAAAAATAAAGTAAATGTTTTTCGCATCATGAGCAAAGTATACAACTCTAAGACCTGATTTGCTTGTGTTAGTGGACTTGCTAATATTAGTCTTTGCTAGTCCAGCTTATACCGTTTATCTTTCCTATGCCAACACTCTAATTTTGCTCTGAAGTATTCTACAACTTGCTGTTATATGATACTAGCCCCAGAGCTAACTTTTCCAGTTTATGAATATGCTCAGTATATTCTGTAACTAATAAATCAATAAAGCCTTTTTGTAATGTACAAACTCCTATCTCCATGAAGCAATTATAAGCAAACTGCAAGTGAACACATGAGTCCAAGAAAGTATGCTGTGATTATATTGACTCTGAAAACATTTGTCTTTCATAGAATACAACATTTATTGTATGGTATAAATTGGTCATAGTGTTGCTTATAATTTTTTTAATAATAAATCCAGTGAATAGTAAAACAATAAAAATGTTTATATCCTAGGAATGCACTTTAATTATTCTTGAGGAGCTACATGTTAGTGGTATCTTTGAACAAATTAATAAATATGAATCATATTTCTTATTTAGGGAATGAAACTGAGACCTGTTAATAAAATTTTTATCCTTAGTAATTGAATTTTATATTGGTTTCATACATTTTCTGTATCATATTATGATGGATAGCAAAAATGCATTAAAAACTTTTAAATAACATTTAAGTAACAATTTAAACACTATAAACTCTACATTGATTAGGTAAATGTGTTTAAAAGAGAATAAGATGAAAGCATTGAAGAATTTACTTTAGCAATCATGTCATCTTGCTCATTTTAAAATAATTCCTGCTTAATGTAATGTTTCATTACTCAGTGAAATTTGATCAAGTCTAAGATTGTACTTCCATAAAACATAGCTTTGATACTGTTTTCCTGAAAGAATTTATTACTTTCAGAAATAGCCCTTTTGACTACTAGTGACTGTGATTGTATTTATTATTGGTTTAATTGATGTAGATGTCCTAATTATTTATTATAAAGTGAAAATCTAAATACAAGCCATTATAGTTGTGTTGGTTGAGGAGTAAACAGAAGAGTTATAATAGCCATGCCAAATATAAATAGGTTTTTTTTCTGATCTCAAAGCTGATGTATTTCATTCTAAATAAAAAAGATGAAGGAGAATATTCCTAGTGAATGAAAGGCCATCATTTAAATATTTTCCCATTTATAATTAACAATAGCACTATCTTGAACAATTTTATTCATGTCTTCATTCAACAAATATTTTTTAAACGGCTACCATGTATCATGTAGTGACACTGTTAAGAGAAACTGGGACCAGAAGTATAAGTGGGGATTAGCCAGGGGAAAAGCTTCCATGTGGAAGCCAAAGCAAAGAACTTGGCACATTTGATACACTGAAGGAAGATCTTTGCGGCCAGAGGGCAGCTTGGAACATAAAAGGAGGATGGAGTTCTATGCAGAGTCAGAGCTTGAAGAACCTTGGGACCCTTGTTGTTTTTCTCCATTAGTTTCCATCTTTAAACTTTATCTTAGAAGCAGTGGAAGTCACTGATAGATTTTAATCAGGGGACATAGTCTCATTTGCATTTCTAAAAGATTGAAAGGCTGCTGTGTGAAGGATAAATTGCAGTGGGACAAAAGTGGAAATAGAGAGACTCATTAAGAAGGAATGGCCCTGGGGAGAGATTGTAGTGGCTTGGACCAGGGGATTGTCCTTGGAGACAGAGAGAAGAGGGACCTGAGAGCTGCGTGGTATCCAGACAGTAGCCTTTTTGAATGGGATGCAGGGTATCAAGGAGAACTCCCAAATTTGTGCCTTGAGCAACCTGATAGTTGGAAATACTATTTATTAAGAGCAGAGTTGAAATGGAAAGAGATTTTTAACAAGTTTGAGTCGTATGTGAGACATCAAGTAGGTATCCTTATTGATATCTTACTTTCTCAAAGGACTTACACTTATAACAGATAATCTTTCAAATTGTGAATAAGTCCCTTTAAGAAAATACTTGGGATTTATATTAGTTATATTTATTATAAAAAATCCTAATGAAAAGAGGATAACCTGCAGTTCTCTTGTATGCTAATCATACCCTGAGGCTATATGAGGCCAGATAACATCCTGTGATGTGTTTGATGTCTACAATACCAGGCATGATCCAAGAACACTAATTATATTTTTCCTTCCAGTAGTATAGATCATTTTTATCTAAAAGTTTTCATCGAACCATGTTGCCAAGAATCAGTTTAGGTTTTAAAACTCTGTCATTCGCACATATGTGTCAATATTTTGTGCAAGAAATCTTCTTTGCTATTTGTATTTCCTGCCAATAATGAACTTTATCATATTAAAAGATATAATGGATACATATTAACCAGACAGGTATATAATTTGAAACCATAATTTTATGTTATATTTTGTTTCAGAACAAAAAATGTTTTGCTTTTGAGAGTTATATTAGTTTAGTTATCTATTGCTATGTAACAAATTACCCCAAAACTTAGTGCACTCTTTCATAGTTTCTGTGGGTCAAGAATCTCAGTGCAGCCTAACTGGGTCCTCTGACTCTGAGTCTCTCACAAGGCTGCATCATCTCAAGGCCTGACTGGTAAAGATCTACTTTCTAGATGATTTACATGGCTGTTGTCAGAACTAAGTTCTCACAAGCTGTTAGACTAAGGCCTCAGTTCCTCCCACACTCAAGACTTCAAGGCCTTTGGTTCCTTGCTATGTGGGCCTCTCCATTATAGCATCTCACAACATAGCAGGTGGCTTTATCCAAAAGAACAAGCAAGGGAGCAAGAGAGAGTGAGTTAGCTGAATGAAAGTCATAGCCTTTTGTTACCTAATCACAGAAGTAATATCCCATCATTTTTGCCATATTCTGTTCATTAGAAGCAAGTCAGTAGGTCCAGTCCACACCAATGCAGAGGCGATTACACAGTGGTGTGAATACCAGGAGGTAGGAATCATTGGGAGCCATGTCAGAAGTTGCCTTCAACAAAGGTTTTTTTAAGTTACTTTTATTGGGCCTAATGTAGCTGAAAATTGGTGGTCTGTAAGACATTCAGTTAATCATATTGCTTTATGAGCAGTGACAGTTGTGGGAAAATGAACAACCACAGTCTGACCTTAGAATACCATCAATCCTCTGAAAATCTGCAAGAGCCTATCTAAGGAAATCAAAGGTCATGGCAGGGTCAAAACTTCTAAAGAAACCAAAGTCTGACCCAAAATTAAGTCCCAAGAATCATACATATTCAGAAACTAATAGATCTTGAACAGGGCAGTTAGTTGGATCCGTCTGTGGTGCTCTTAGTTCTGGAGAGCTTCCTACTTACAAATTTCAAGTTTAAAACTCTAAGTGCAGCTAGCTAATGTAAGAAACAAGGAAGGAGGAATTAGATTTTTACTTCTTTTAAATGAAGATGAACACAGAGAATCTGAGTCAAAATTTAAGCCAGGCCTACTAGTAAAAGTGAGAAAAATAAAATAATGGCCCAGGGGTTGGGGGAAACACTCAGCTATGGCAAATGTAGAAAACCAGTCTATATTATTTGAATGTATGTTGAAGTGTAGCAATTGTATTGGCACTTCAAATCCATTTATTATTGATATTGATGCTATGACTGATGTTAAGCATAGTTTTAAAAATTCAATAGCAATGGAAATTCAGTAAAAAATTAAGTTATCAAATATCAGTATTTAAACACTGAAGCTTATTTTTAAATGACAAGGAATTGTAATAATTAACATGAAAGATTACCAGAAATAAGCTGAAATAATAAAAAGTGTGATTATTACCATAATAGAAATGTCAGTGAGTGACAGCTGTTAAAATATTTTGGTAAAATCATACTAAAATGAGCTTTAAATAATGTAAGAGAGTAGTACCTGCACTTTTCTATGTACCTTGGATTATCTGAAGGTACTTAGAAAATTTTTGAAACTATTTCTTCTGCTCTCCCATTCAAATATTATTTTAATCAAGTAAATACTGTTCATCAAGCATTGAGGTAGACACTAGGTATCTACTCAGCGGATATCACAGGTAAATAAGATTAAAGGCAGCATTATCTGCCATCACTGAGTTTATTATAATCTAGGAAGGAATATTGACAAGTGAACCGTAATTATAATAGGAGAAATATATGATACTGTAGGGGCACTAGGAAAACTTGGGTCAGTCAGGGAAGGTTTTATAGTAGTAAAAAGCATGCATGTTCCATTAACTCTGTGAGTTATGTTTCTAGTCTTTTTTTTTTTTTTTTTTTAGATTTTATTTATTTGACAGAGAGAGAGAGAAGAGAGCACAAGCAGGGGGAGAGGCAGAGGGAGAAGCAGACTCCCCACTGAGCAGGGAGCCTGATGCAGGACTCCATCCCAGGACCCTGAGATCATGACCTGAGCTGAAGACAGACACTTAACCGACTGAGCCACCCAGGCACCCCTTGTTTCTAGTCTTGATTACCAGTTAGAAGAACATGCTGTAGAAAATTGAAGATTCAACCTCTTCCCCAAAATATGATTTTGAAGTATCAAATATGCAATGGCATATGTACAATATTCACCAACTAAAGAAACACAGAACCTAAATGGACCTACATCCATCATTTAAAGCCCTTGGGGCTATACATTGTGTTTCAGAGTTTAGAATTTTTCAAATTTTATAAAGGTAATATGATATATATTTTCTCTTTTATTATGTAACACCAGTTGTTCTAGAGAAGCACAATTTAATGAAATATATGAATTGTCACCCTCGATCAGGTTTTCCTGCTACATGAGTTTGCAGCAAACTTATAAAAATCTTTTGGCTTTTAGGAGCTTTATGAATTTTGGAATTACACATTAAAGGATTTCACATGAATATAGCCTCCTTTTCCATAAAAAGGTAGTTGGACCTGATAAATTAACAAAAAGGATGCCTGGTGAAGATTTTACATTATTGTTATGCCTTTGATACCAGTCATTGAAATTAAGGGGAAAGATCTCACCACTCCTCTATGATGGTATATTGACTATTCTTCAGTAGTGGTGAGTATCAGTGGAAAAAAGTAGAGAATATTTCTAATGGCTGCTTTAAAAGAGTATGTCTAAGAGATTATGGCATATCAAAAGTCATTTAATTTTTAGGGACAGAAGAATCACAAAAGAGTGAGAACTACTTTAAAATAGGAACTTTAATAATTTTATTGAATATGAGCCTCTCCAAGCTAATATTTATGCCAAGGCTCTGGTCAGGGTAGTTGCATATATGCTGCTTTATAATACCAGTGGATGCAGTAACTTAATGGACTAGGCTGAGTTTATTTTCAGGAATTTGTCACAAGTGGGAAATTTTTACATTTCAACATTTTCTCCAGAACTTTATTTCACTGTAGTTAAAGTTTTTTCCTAGAATTTCATAAGTCAACTAAGTTCCATGTTTAGTGAGATACATAACCACCTATCAGTTGGGTTAAGGAAAAAGAACACACATTAAAGATTTTTTGAAAGAGGGATTTGTGGTTTTATCTGGAAAAGATGTCCTTTTATTACAAACTCCAGCTAGCTTTTGAGGCCTGGGCCACTAAAGGAGAAGACAAACTATAGAAAAAATTAAAATTATTTTTAGAGTGTCAGGTTTTCATTGGAGCCAAAATGCAAGCTGTTTTGGCCTACTCCCTAAAGACTTTTTCCTCACAATTCTGTGAATGTTATCACTGTTTTAAGCAAAGCATTTTGCCTATCATGAGTAAAGATTTATACTGATGTGGGCAAGAAAAGTCAAGGCAAATGTGTATGTTTTCATAGTGCTGAAAAAATTAACTTTGAAATTATAGTCTCTAAAATATTATCAGCTTCCTTACAGACTTTCAGAAATATAAGCACCAATTATTAATTTCTAGCCAATGCAAAACATTATAAAATTATAATTTAAATCTTTAAAAATTGCTCTATTATATCTTTTACAGACTAGAGTTCAAATTCTGTGAGAAAAGAATTTGGGCTTATTTGGGTTTGTTTGTTTTTTTAATGTGCTGTTACAAACAATGTTCCAAGGGAGCAGCCTTCTTTAAACATATTTGTATGTAGTTTTTCAATAGATTGATAGGATAAATTTCTAGAAATGAAAAAACGTAAGTTTCAAAAAGTGTGCCTTTGTAAGTGTAAGTATTGCTAAATGGTTGTTTTAAAAAGTTATATTGATAACTAATAATTTATAAGAATGCTATTTCCCCAAGCTTTATTACTACTTAGTATTATTAAGGTTTTTAATCTTCCAATCTGAAAGATAAAATATTACATCTCATTTCAATATTCACTGCTTTATTTATGAATGAAGTTAAGCAGCTTTATATATTTTTATTTACAATAGATTTTTCTTTTTATTTGAACTGCCTGTTCATGACTTTTTCCCATTTTTGTATTGGATTGTTTATTGATTTTTAAAACCTCTTAGGATAGTAAATAAATCAGATTCTTATTAATGTACTGTGAACATTTTTCCCCATTTAAAACTTTGCTTACATTATTTTCAATAGAGGAGTTGTGGTTTTTTTTCTTTTACAGTGTCGGATTTGTTATATTGTAGGTATTGTATGATAACTAAGGCAACTTGCCATCTCTTGAGTTGCTTATTTGAGGCTTTTTATTATTATTTATGATTATCTGCCTAGAAAAAGCATTAGAAACATTTATAGCCATGCCTTTGTGTTCTTTTTTTTTTTCTTTTAACAAAAGATTGCTTTTATTAGTTAGTAGTCCAGTGGGTTTTTATACCTTAATACTAATTCAGGTTGGTTTATCTTTGGAAATAAGCTATTTAGTCGTGTTCTTCAGCCATAAATCTCTCCTTCCAAAGTAAATATCCTGCATGGATAGAACAAACAGGATCAAAACACAATGAGAGGCTTGAGTGCTTAGATGCTGGATTGGCTTCATTAGGGTGTGGGAGATGAAAGGGAAGTACCTGAGAGAGCCTTGACTGTGTAAGGAAATCTGTCTCTTTCAGTTCAAATCATCTTGTTAAATATTGTAAATACTTAACAAAATTATACAGCCTTAATATGTGATGTTAAAAAACAACGGAATAAATCTTTGTATAGCATACATCCCCTTAATTTATTTTTCTGGGAAATTCCTAGCTATGAGAAATAAAATTACAAAACTGTGAATAGTATAATACTGAATGTAAATACTTTACAGCCACATATAACTTAAAGCTCTCTGTCAGTCTCATAGGATTCCCACACCTGGAGAGAGGTCAGCAAAATATAAGTGAGAATGGGAAGAAAAAGAAAGGTTACATTTTTCTCTTTTAAATGCCCCCTTATTCACCTTAATAGTTATGTGCATGTGTTCATGTTTACCAAGAGATATATTAATTAATATTGTTTTGATAGGCCACACATTTAAAAATGCTTTTCAATCATAATATATATTTTTCAAATTACTGAAAAAATTTACATTAATTTTTGAAAAAAAATTAAATATCACTAAGCAACTTGGCATTTTTACAAGATGTCTTCATATAGTACATACAATTTTATAACCTAATTAATATATGATGAATAACTTTATGTCTAAACTTTATGTATAATCTTTCACTAAGTGGTCTAAATGGCTCTAAATCTATTGTATGGTTGTACCATAATTATTTAACTAATTCATTATTGTTACTATTGAGTTGATTTAAAATACTGCTACAGTGAACATTCTTGCAGCTAAATAGTTGCACATATCTGCAGTTACTGCAGGGGACACAAATTCCTGGAAGTGGAATTACTGAGTTAAAAAGTAATTGCTAGAAAAGGTTTCTCTTAATTAGGAAAACAATTATACTATTTATAGAAGTGCCACTGAAGGACTGCAGATTTTAAATCTCCTCAGGTACATGGAAAAGAGAGAAATATGGTGCTGAGTGTTTTATAGTAGATTGGTAGTATTTCATCTTGTCCTCTAATAATAAAATACATTACCATAAGTACTTTCTATGGTAAGAATGACCTAAATTGTAAAAGCTGTACATATAAGGATATACAGTGATAGCAGGAATTTAATTTGGATGTAATTCTTATGGTACAAGGACTAAGAAAAATTTTTTTTAATTTCTATACTTGTTAAAATATGGCTTTTTTGTAGCCTTCAAAGACATTGGCACATAACAGAGCAGAATGATGTGAAGCTGAAAAAAGCAAGAGTGTGCATCCCATCAAAGAGCTGCCTTACAGTAGTTCAGATTGAGAAAGTTTAGACAGGAGTTAATAGCTTGCTTTGAGGATAGTAAGTCATCTGTTCTCAGCAAGCAGGTCAAAATAGTGGACCAGCACTTTTGACAGGTTAATATGAATGATTTAAGACTTTGGGTGTATGTACATAGCATTAGAAGCACGTGGCCTATGAAAACTTTTTGGCAAAAAGGTAACAATTATGAGTAAGATGAACTCTTTCAACTGTTCCTTTACAGCTGGTAATACCTTTCCTCCTAGCCATTTCATTGTCAGCCTTAATACAAAAAGTTTCTTGGTCTGACTACATACTACATGGAATTAAAAACAAATTCTCTCTTCTTGAAGAGATATGGTATTTTAGAAGTATGGGGAGGAGCAACAAATTTGGATTTTATTTCCATCTGTTACTGTTATTACAAGATACAGGGAAAGACTTTGTAAAAATACAGACACACACACACACAAAAACATTGTATCATGTACTTAGCACTCTATTAAATTTGGCAGTGTAAATAAACAGTATGCTATAAGGCTCCTGCCCGTAGGAAGTTTAGGGCATGGGTATTTAGTTGTTTCCAAATACTGCTGCAGTGAACATACTTCTAGCTAAAAACTTAGAGAGGGCACAAATTCCTGGAAGTGGAATTGTTGGGTGCAAAACAATATGACATCTTGTATCTGTATATAATGCTAGTAGTATATTCATATATATATTTCACCTTGTTTTTTTAAAAATCATTTCATAGAAGAAAATGGTAGTGAATAACCAATTAATTGTTCAGTGCAGGTAATACAGAGAAAAGGAAGGCCTCAAGGAAATTGAACTTGGCCCTCTGGAACGAGTGGGGTAGGAATAAGCAGAGAGGAAAGAAGAGAGTGTAGAAGAGAGAAACAGCATAAATGAAGCAAAGGTACACATCTGGCTATATTTTATGAGAGGAGATAGTACAGAGGGCAAGCTGGCAGAACAGAGGTCCCCGTGGGATATCAGACAGGCGAGATAACCCGAATTACTGAGAACCTTCCCAAGGATGCAAAGGCAGTTTGATTTCATGTGATAGGGAGTAAGAAACCAATGTAGAGTTTTGAAAGCAGCAAAGAAATAGCATTTTAGGAACTTCGGGCTCTCTTAGCACTGTGGAAGATTAATTGAAGCAGGCTGGTTTTAGAAGTAAAAGTACCAGCTAAGAAGCTGTGATAATAATATAGTATAATAATAACAGACAACTGGTGTGCTGGTGTAGGTTGGTAGCAGGGAGAAGGGAAGAAAGGGATTCATATCAGAAATACTATAGAGAAAAACTATGATTTGGTGACTAAAGAGATGTGAAGGGTAAAGAAGTAGTCGGTATTTTAAGATTTTTCTGGCTAAGAGATAGGAACGACACAGTGCCATCAATACAGTGTCTTTAGTTCAATGCTAAGAACTAATTTCATTTTCTTTTTATGTAACCCTAACTTATAAACTTATGAGAAAAAATATTAAGTTCAGTTTGAGAACAGTACTGTCAGATGGCAGATATAAAACTCATCAAAACTGGCTTCCAGAAACTGAAAAGCAAAAGAAGGGAAGGCTTCTAAGGATTCTTCTCTGGGAATAATAGAAATACCCATGAGAATGTCTTTGGAATGATAGCAATTTAGATTATATAACCCTATTTCCCACATAATTAAACTCTTTTTGTGGAGTTTAGTGCTAAAAGTCAGAATGTCCAAAGTTATTCTGAATGATAAAGATTATTCTTAAGAGCTGTATCTCAAGCCATTCAAAGATAGGCCAAATGTCAAGGCTGTGGTTTGAGGTGTCATTCTTCAAAAGGCAATATGTAACTCCTCTACTGGGCAAACAGCAGATCAGTTCATGAGGTGATATCATTGGTGATATCCGAATTCTCTGAACCAGGCTGGTGGGCGAATATTTAAAAGTCCAGATATAAGCAGCTGAGAGCAGCATATAGAAAGAATTTTTATAATTATTTTGTTTCAAAATGCACATAATGAAGGATAGGCTATTAGCATAGATTTACAAAAATTATTCATTCATATCATCTAGGTTATTTACTCAAAGAAATAATTTTTTTTAGATTTTATTTATCTATTTGAGAGAGAGAGCACAAGCGGTGGAGAGAGAGAAGCAGGCTGCCCATGGAGCAAGGAGCCCGATGCGGGGCTGGAGCCCGATGCGGGGCTCGATCCCAGAACCCTGGGATCATGACCTGAGCTGAAGGCAGCCACTTCACCAACTGAGCCCACCCAGGCACCCTGTCAAAGAAATATTTCTACCAAATTTAGGTAACAAAACACATACCAGAAGACGTAAACACTACCATATTGCCCAAACCTAAGCTAATCTAAGGGAAAATAACAATAAATTATAATTCATGTATCATGCTTTGTAGAATATTTGAAAAACTTTTAGGATTTTACCAGGAAGTGGGTTTGAGGCTCTTTTCTTCACACACAGATGATAATTGCTCTACCAATTAAGATAAAGAATAGTTTTCATTGGCCTTACAAATTGCTCTCTATGGGGCGCCTGGGTGGCTCAGTCATTTGGGCGTCTGCCTTCGGTTCAGGTCGTGATCCCGGGGTCCTGGGATCAAGCCCAGTCGGCATCCAGCTACCTGCTCAGCAGGGAGTATTCTTTTCCCTTTGCCTCTCCCCCTACTTGTGCTTTCTCTCTCTCTATCAAATAAATAAATAAAATCTTAAAAAAACAAATTGCTCTCTAGTACTTAGTAAATCAGAATCATTATAAATATACAAGGCCTTATTATCTTTGCTGCCAAATATATGGTAGTTTCTAGAATATAAAAATCTGTGCGTATTGTTAACAGTGCAAATACTGTTAAGTCTAAAGGAAATCATACGAAAAATATCCTGGTGAATAAGTTAGTGTAAATAAATTAGAACATAAATATAATTCACATTTAAGATCATTGTAACTCAGTCTCTGAAGCAGTTTGCTAATGTCCTTTCAGCTCAAAAGAGTTAATGTATCCCTATGTCACTAACATACTACCAATGAATAATCCTGATACTGAGAATAAAGCCCATTAATCCCTAATACTAACACTTTAACACATATAAGAAAGATGTATGTGATTTAATTTCCAGTCTTCTATGGTGCTTGAGAAGTATTAACTGTGAAGTGAATGGATATTAAAGAATGGAAATTACTTTTACAAGTGGCATATAAAAATCAGAAATCAGAAAGAAATGAAAATCAGTCAGAAATGCTCATCTTTCTGTGCATCCAGAATTCCTTATCTGTAAAATGAAAAATGTGTGTGTGTGTGTGTGTGTGTGTATTTGGAATAGACTTTTTTTAAGATAGATGAAAGTCTAAACCTCTTTTATATATGTGGTGTTGATTTTCACTTTTATATGTTCTGATGATAATTTTAGTTAAATAATGTATGTTCTATGACTATTATGTCATAAACTTTTCAGAGTAATCTGCCTTTTCATGGTTATATTACTCTGCTAAATTTTGATTTTTAGGAAGATTGATTTATTTATATAAAGAATTTAGGACTCTATATAAAATATATGAGTCTGATAACATACAGTTTTTAAGCTGCCAGAAATTAGCAATGACTACCTAGCAGCCTAATAATATCACAAATGAGATTAAACCTCAAATTTCTATTTACTGTATCCTTATCTTGAGGCCAAGAATCAGTTCTCCATAGGAAAAAAAACTTTAAGGAAATATAATTGAGCAGTTAGTTTTCAAAACAGAAGGAAACAACTTATCACTCTTAATTTTCAACAGAAGGCACTCTGAAATAGTGAAACTGATATTTTAAATAGGACAATGATACATCAACAGACGGTCCATTTCAATTCAAAAGAAATAAAGAACTTCTATGTACTTTCAGATGTAACTTAAGCAAGTGTTCATATGGATTGTCCCAGAAGCTGGGCAGCAGGGACAGAACACAAAAGCCAGAATAAGAAAAGGAAGAGGAATCTTCCCACAAATCTGCATCCTTTTTCAATATACCACTCTCATACCCTGTTTCACTTCTTAGAAATCAAGAGTTTTTAATGAAATAATTAAAATGGTTGACCTTGTTATCAATTTGTTTTTCCCATATTTTGCCATGTGCCTGTTTATTTTTTGCTCTGATGCTTTTCCCATAGAAGATGCATCAGTAAGGGCACCTGGGTGGCTCAGTCGGTTAAGCGTCTGCCTTCAGCTCAGGTCGTGATGTCAGGGTCCTGGGATGGAGCCCCGTGTCAGGCTCCCTGCTCAGTGGGGAGTCTGCTGCTCCCTCTGTCTCTGCCCCTCCCCCTGCTCGTGTACATGCTCTCTCTCTCTCCCAAATAAAGTCTTAAAAAAAAAAAAAAGATGATGCATCAGTAATCCACATCCATGGCAACTTCATTCCTTTGCATGCTTCATTTTTGTCTCCTTACAAGTTATGAAATCAAAAAGAAGAGGTGACAATACTGGTTTTCAGAATCAGTAATTCATTGTTATCATATTAACTAAATCCCTCCTGAAGCAGAAAGGATAACCTTAACTTAGTTCTCACTTAGGGTGAAATTTCGTTTATGATCTTTCCTACCAAGCTCCCAAACTCCCTCCATTTAAAATGGGAGGAATCAGGGCGCCTGGGTGGCTCAGTCAGTTAAGCATCTGCCTTTGGCTCAGGTCATGATCCCAGAGTCCTGAGATCGAGCCCCACATCCAGTTCCCTCCTCAGTGGGGAGCCTGCTTCTCCTTCTCCCTCTGCCAATTCCCCTGCTTGTGCTCTCTCTCTCTCTCTGTCAAATAAATAAAGAAAATCTTTAAAATATATATATAAAATAAAATGGGAGGAATCTATTCAGATAACTGCTTTATTATTTAATGTTCTTCTGCAAGGGCCCTTGACTGAATAAAACATTTACTATAAGTCTCCACATGGAGTAGTTTGCTTTTTTATTCTTGAAAGCTACTTTTAGGGGTCATCATCAAAATTTCAATCCATTTTTTAGAATTGAGATTGTAAATGAAATTACTTCTTATTCTCTGTGTATATGTGTGTATAATATCTATTCATAAACAAATAATATCCTGTTGATTTTTGAGAGCCTATTCTGCTAGTTACCAAGTATCAATGATGAACAAAATACACATTTTACTTGCCCTCGTGGAGCCTCATGGGCTTGTTACTGATACTGAGTTGTCTTGGGAATCTTACATAGGATTTGAATATCCTCTCATAGACAAAGTGAAAGAGTCCAATAAAACTGTCACTTGATCTAAATTCATCCTATTATCTCAATCACTTTCTGATGTTAAGTTAGGTGCTTAAGTGAAATACTCTATTATCTTTTATAAGTACTTTCCTAATAGTACCATCCACCCTAGTGCTGCCGTAGACTAATTGGAATCCAACAGACTTTCTAGACATCTGATTTACTAACAAAGTCTTAATTAAGCCATGGGTAAAATTATACCAAAGTTATTATTTTAAAATCCAAAACTTGAAATAAAATTACCTTAGAGATACTATAACAAAAGAAATATAGCTCTGCCTCTTCTCCATGTTTTAATTTTAAAATGGGGTGAAACAAAAGTAAAGAATGAAGTTTTATATATTTTGTTATATGTTTAACTTTTTTTACTATTCTTCTAAATTAATACTAATGATACTATGATTGATTGATAAGCCTGATTATTCAAGTTTACATAGAACACAGCAAATGTTAGTCTACATTTAAAATAGAGGTATGGGACACCTGCGTGGCTCAGTCAGCTAAGCATCTGAGTCTTGATTTCAGTTCAGGTCATGATCTCAGGGTCATGAGGTGGAGCCCCGTGTAGGGCTCTGTACGCAGCGTGGAGTCTACTTGAGATTCTCTCTCTCTCTCTCCCTCTGCCTCTGCCCCTCCCTCTGCTCACACTCGCTTGCTCTCTCTCTCTCAAAATAAATGAAATCTTTAAAAATAAAATAAAGGTAACTTTTCGGCATCTTGTCTACCTTAGATACTAGTGACATTGAATAAGGAATATCCTATATCTAATCTAAGCACAGTTGAGTGTGCATGTACTAAGATTTTTTTATGTTCTTTTTAATCTCAGAGATAAATCCAAGTTTACTGCTTAATTTCTGAATGAATGAATGATATTCTTTAAAGATAGTGATATCTTCTAAGTGATAATGCTTTATATAATGAATATCTGAGGAGCTAAATTATTCTATCCGTATTATTTGTATCCTTTGTTAGTTACTTGAAATATTTTTTATACAGGAGAATAGTTTAGGGGAAATGATTAAATCAGATTTATCTTGAAATTTATGCAAGAAATCAACAAGCTAATTAGTAAATGGTTAGTAATGATGCTTTAAAACTAAATATTATTGACTGCATGTACCCAATTTGTTTTCATTTTCTTTTTTTTTTTTTAATGATACAGATCCAGCCAAAAATACCACTTGACAACAAACAGGGACAATTTTATATGTAGACAGAGATAATAGTCATATTCTTGGTTTTCATGTAAGAGATAATGCAATCCCCAAAATATATCTATTTTGGTACCTGTCTATAATTTTATATCTAAAATTTCAGTATCAGAAATTCACAGATTTGGATTTGTTTCATAATAAAATTCAGATACTCTTGTAGCCTTTTTTTTTTTCAATCACATAACATTGTTCTCAAAAAACTTTTTTCTTTAAGGCTAGTATTAAGAGTCAAAGGGAAGAGAGTGTGAGAGGTGTGAGAGGACTGGATTCCTTTTTTTAAAAAGATTTATTTATTTATTTGAGAGAAAGAGAGAGAGAGAGAGAGCAAGTGGCGGGGGGCAGAGGGAGAGAGAGAATACTGAAGTGGACTTCCTGCTGAGTGCAGAGCCCAACCTGGAGCTCTATCCCAGGACCCTGAGATCATGACCGGAGCCGAAATCGAGTTAGCTGCTTAACCCACTGAGCCACTAAGGCACCCCATAGAAGATTGGATTCTTAATGGGAAGTGAAAGAAGTGCCATTGGGTCAATTTCTGCTCAGCATTGGATTTCATTTTGGGTTTTGGTTGTGGTTTTCTCTCTCTATCTAGAGTTCTCTATTACTGGTAGAATTCTGTTTTAATAATTGTCATTATCAAATTATTTTAGCCATAGCTCTTTGAGAAATAAAGGCAAACTTGGCCACTCTTACAGTTCTGCCCCATGCCTGACCCAAACAAGACAAATGTTACATGGACTGCTTTATTAGAGGTGTAGGGAAGACATGACCCCAAATCATTTTGAGAACCATAATAATTTGGTAAAGTTTATGTCTTGAGTAATAGTGGAGGTTGTGAAAACTATGTATACTCAATTTACATTACTGATTTGAAAGTTATTTTTAGGTCAAAACTAGAGCCGAGAATGCACAGCTTTTGCTGAATGTAGGCCTTTTTACTGAATGTATTTAAACAAAACCGAGGCATGTACTCTGCTCTAGCCTACTTAGGCTGTAAGTTTACCAACATTTCAGTACTGATGGGAATTCTTAAATCTCATGACAATCATAAAATATTGGAGAGACCTGAATCAAGTAAGTAGTAAGAGAACCTTTTTAAATGTATTTTTTGTTTTCTACTTAATCTCAAAGATTTTATAAGGATTAACAGGGGGACAAATGCTTGATTCCAGTTGTCACAGTATATCCATGTATATCCAAACTTATCAATGACATGTTAACCAAGCTAAGATTTTTGTTTTTAAAGATTTAGTTAGTTAGTTAGTTGAGAGCGTGGGGCAACTGGTGGGAAGGGGCAGAGGGAGCCAGAGAGAAGCAGACTCCCCACTGAGCACAGAGCCCTAGGTGGGGCTCTGTTCCACAACCCTGAGATCATGACCAGAGCCCAAATCAAGAGTCAGCCGCTCAACTGACTGAGTCACCCAGGGGCCCCAAGGCTAAGATTTTTAACACGATCTTTTGTCAAGACTTTTTTTAAAAGTTTCCCTAGTCATTTGCATTAGTAATATTTTCTAAGAAAGAGACAAATATCTTTTAAAAGTGTTTTATAATTAAAATCTTGGGGTGCCTAGGTGGCTCAGTTGGTTAAGTATCTGCCTTTGGCTCAGGTCATGATCCCAGGGTCCTGGGATAAAGCCCCATGTCAGGCTCCCTCTGTGTGCTCTCTCTGTCTCTCTCAAATAAATAAATAAATAAATAAATAAATAAATAAATAAATCTTAAAAGTGGTGCTCATCTAGAATTCCTATTTATTATCTACTTATAATGAAATATTTGTGATGTCCTTTTTAAAATATTTTATATGAATTTAAATAGTAAATAATCGTCCTATATCTTCTTTCCTTCAGTAAATTGGCCTGGCTATAATTACTTTGCCTTTCTACATTCCTGCCAGTATCAATTTTTCCCTCATTTTCTCTAGTATAATTACATTTGAAATCTTATTTTAGCTATTAATGTTATAATGTCCTGTTCCCGGTAAATAAATTATGCCCATTTCCAAATTAACCACAATTTATTATTAACACTGAGTTTGCTAACAAGAATACAAAAATGTTTTAGGCTTTAAATTTTATAAAAAATAATATTTATTTCTAGGTCCACATCTATTTAATAGTGAACCTGTTGAAAAAAATGATGTCTTTTTTGGTAAGGCAAAGTGCATAATACCATCGTAGTGTTGTTAAGTTGGTAATATTTTGGAATTCATTATTTGCTTTTAATAAAGAATCACTCATGGACCTTTCAGTGAAGTTTTTCAGTAAATATATCTTGAATGTTGAAACACAGGTAGACCAACCCTCAAAATTAAATTTAAAAATAGAGTAAGTGTGGACCATACTAGGAATGATAACAGCTTAAGCAAGCAGTGGCCTACAAACTCATCATATTTGCCAAATATCATCACAGCCCAGAAATTCTGTTTCCATGCCACAGATCATCAGGTAGACCTATTTGACTATCTGTTAAAGCCCAAATTAAGCCCTTTAGGTACTTAATTGAAATAGTTAACAGTGCTTTTGGATGGCACCCTACAGCCAGTCCAGTTACCATAGTTGCAGACCCACCAAGTCACTCACTGAGGTACCCACTAAGGGCTTATCCTCAGCAGCCAGGCTGATCCCAGTTACCATATTCTGGGTTTTTGCAAGTCTAACTGCATCTCAGGAATTAATCTCTATAACTGGTAGGTGAGGAGGAAGAACTCTAAAATATCTTGATTTTAACCATCAATTTGACAGAGTATTTCAAAACATCTTTGTGGACAAGATCAAGAAGTGACTGTACAGGGCACCTGGGTGGCTCAGTTGATTAAGCGACTGCCTTGGGCTCAGGTCATGATCCTGGAGTCCCGGGATCGAGTCCCGCATCGGGCTCCCTGCTCAGCAGGGAGTCTGCTTCTCCCTCCCCCATCTCATGCTCTCTCTCTATCATTCTCTCTCTCAATAAATAAATAAAAATCTTTAAAAAAAAAAAAGTGACTGTACAGTTCGGAGAATTCATAGCTAATCGAATAGGAATACATATTATGACCCTGTAAGGATGTCTCTAAGAGTTTGTTTCAGTACTTTTTTGTTCAACATTTTTTAATACCTAAGTTAAAAACATAAATGTAAGTTTGTCATAAGTACAAAAAGTAATAAACTCAAGATAACAAAAGATGTTAAATTGCTGGAAAAATTAGCTAAATTTACCAAGATGGGGGCACCTGGGTGGCTCAGTCCATTAAGCATCTGCCTTCAGCTCAGATCTGATCCCAGGGTCCTGGGATCGAGCCCTACATCGGGCTCCCTGCTCAGTGGGGAGTCTCCTTCTCCCTCTCCCTCTGCCTGCTGCTCCCCCTGCTTGTGCTCTCTGTCTCTGCCAAATAAATAAAGTCTATAAATTAATTAATTAATTAATTTACCAAGATGAAATCTGACATGGATAAAGGTAAAATCTTGCACTTTTTTAAGATCAGTATTGTGGAATAAAAATGGCCATGAATTTTTTGCAACTGCTCCTGTCAAAAGGTGGAATTTATTCCCCTACCCTGGGAATCTGGGCTGGCCTGTGACTCCCTTTAACCAATAAAGTAAACCAAGTGATGTACAACTTCTAAACAAGTTCTCAGGAGGCCTTAGTGATTTCAGTAGTACTCTCTTGCTGATATGTTCACTAGGTGATTAAGTCTGAGCTTTATCTGGGTGAGAATGAGATAACACAGAAAGAGAGAATCCTAGCAGAAGTCAGCACCACCTGTCAGGCACACGACCACCCCACCCCAACTGACTGCAGCTGAATGAGTGGTGCCAGGAAAGGCTAGCAGAATTGCCCAGGTACTCCAAGCCCAAGTTGACAAAATTAAATAAAATAGCTGCTGTTTTAAGCCACCATGTTTTCTGTGGTTTATTGTGCAGCAATAAATGAAAAGATATATTAATTGTATATGTCCAAACTAGGAGAGACTTGGCTTGGCTTGGGACGCTAAGCAGGCTAGGTATAAGTGATATTAGTATTAATGTTAGAGTATTAGTGTAAGCTGATAGTGAAACATGGCAGCATTAAAATAGAAGTAAAAGTCTAAATCAAGGAAGATATCAATCCCACTTCCCTTTATAATGATTAAACTGGATTATTATATAGGGGCAAATTTTTTTTAAGATTGTATTTATTTATTTATTTTAGAGAGAATGAGAGTGCAGGGGGAGGGGGCGGGGGGGCAGAGGGAGAGAGAATCTCAAGCAGACTCCCTGATGAGCGTGGAGCCCGATGTGGGACTTGTTCCCATGACCCTGAGATCACTACCCAAGCCGAAATCAAGAGTTGAACATTCAACCAACCGGGCCACCCAGGTGCCCCAGGGCCTATATTTTTAAAGACACTGGACATACTAGAGAACATGCACAAAAAATATGAAGAATAGTGAGCAGTCTTGCTAACTTTAAGGTACCAGCCATTTGAAGACTGGAAGTGTAATAATAAAAATACCATAAATAAATAAATAATGAAATACCATAAAGACATGACAGCTCTCTTAACATTTTGACAACACCTCATGGAAATCAAGTAGGGTAACCATTTGAAGGGTAGGTCTAGGTAGGTGAGTGGGAGATTCAAGGAGGCAGTTTCCAGTTAAAATAAGGAATGATTTTTGGCCATATAATTATTTATTAAATTCCCCATTCTTACCACTCCCCATTGTTACTACCACGCTCCTATCTACTCCTACCCTCACCTTTTCACTTACAAACACTTCATTGTGTTTCAAATGTAAATAGTCTTCTTTTCTCAACTTCATTCTTTCCTCATATAATATTTACTTATTTCTTATGTGTTCTTTTGTGAAGAAAAGTGAAATTGATGATCCATTTTTATATGGCCATGTCTGTATATATTCATAAATATATGTGTATATGTCCATATGTGTATATGTCCATTTTTATTAGCATCAGTGTATCTTTGTCTGTATTCCTCGGTTACATTTTGTGGCTAAAACAGAGCAAGAACTTCTTACTTCATCAGTTACAATTTATAATGGGAGAGTAGGCTCACTCCATCTATGAGCTATTCTCTCTCTCATTAGCTCAGTGATTCCTCCCTCCCCATCTTTCTCTCCTTCTCTTTATTCCTCTGATCTCAGTTCTTTTCAGTCTGCTTTCTGGAACCTTCTTTCCACTGTTACTACCTTGGTTCTATCTACAACTTACACACTGAATGTTTCACACACACATTCTACCTGGAACTTGAATTTACCAAGGACACTTGTTTCCTAGCAGCCCACTGGACACCAGTCTTTTTCCCCTACCCAAATACGAGGAAGGAGGGTTCTTCTGTTTCCCCTTTGCTACTTTCACACCTTCTGCATTGATGTAAAAACCCTCCCTCCTTTAAGATTTACACCATCCAGCTTTCTCACTCACTACCTCTCCTTTTCAGTGATATCTAGTGATCTGCTCAGTGCCATTCCCTTAAAATGTATTTCAGACATCTGATTCAGTGTCTTCCTCTCTACCCCAACTTCTGCATTCATGTTCAGAAACTTCAATATCAATGTCAGTAATATGCCCTATTCTTTTGCCTCTTGAATGCTAATGACTTTTACCTCTTATCCACTTCAGCTACAATGGATGTTGGCAGAATTTTCTACATCTGAAATCCTAAGATCAAAATTGCCTCTTTCACAATAACCACAGCCTTATTCCAATTACTCTTGCTTTTTAGCTTCAGCACTAATCAAGACATCTGGTCTCTTGCTCCTTTCATTTTTTTTCTGAATTAACAACCCCTTACAGACTCACTTTCTTCTCTACCCAATCTGAATTCTAAGTTTAATCAATTTCTCTCAAGGACACAGTCTTCTTATACTCTAAACTCTCAATTGCTTCTGTTATATGTCTTCCCCAAATTTATCCCCAAAGCATAGACCTGATGTGGAAAACAAAAGTCATACACTATGATGATCAGTATCCTACAAATTTGTAATTTCTAGCTGTAGCTGTATCATCAATCTCACCTAATATTTCTTTTACATATTCCAAGTCACCTCCCTTTCTTGTCACATTAAACTTCAGCATTTTCCTCTAGCTTTTTTCTTTACTCTACGTTTTCAGCAGAGAACTCTGCCTCCTACTCCATGGGGAAAGTTGAATCTAGCAGACATAAGTTCTGTCAGTTAACTTCCTCCATACATACAGTATCCACAGCTGTATTCTTCCCACCTCTTTCCCCTTAGTCTCCAAGGAACGTTGTCCATTCATATATATTTTTTTTTTTAAGATTTTCTTGATTTATTTGACAGAAAGACACAGTGAGAGAGGGAACACAAGCAGAGGGAGCAGGAGAGGGAGAAGCAGGCTTCCCGCTGAGCAGGGAGCCCAATGTGGGGCTTGATCCCAGGACCCTGGGATCATGATCTGAGCCGAAGGCAGATGCTTAACGACTGAGCCACCCAGGCGCCCCCATTCATATTTTTAAGCTAATGCTATAAGTCGTGGGATCATAAGCTTATGATCCCATCTTCTGAGACCCTACTTAAAAAGGCATCATCTTCTTCCCTTCCCTCTAAAGAGTCTTCCTCTAGTCTTATCTCCCATAGTCCACAAATACATTCACATGCCATCCATTTCTTTAAGAACTTCCTCAGCCGTACATCCCCCTATAACTGTAATTCTCCTTACTTTCTAGCTGAGCTCTTATAAAACATCATGTACTTAGCCTTCAATTTTTTAAGATTTTATTTATTTATTTATTTATTTATTTATTTATTTATTTATTTATTTATTTAAAGAGAGAGAGAGAGCACAACTGCTCTCAATTGCTTCTATTATATGTCCTCCCCAGAATTATCCCCAAAGCATAGACCTGATGTGGAAAACAAAAGTCATACTACTATGATGATCAATATCTCCTACAAATTTGTAGTCTCTAGCTGTAGCTGGATCATCAGTCTCACCTAATATTTCTTTAGGTGGAGGGGGAGAAGGAGGGAGAGGGAGAGAATCCCAAGCAGACTCCATGCTGAGCGCAAGCCTGACGCAGGGCTCAATCCCACGACCCTGAGATCATGACCTGAGCCAAAACCAAGAGTCAGAGGCTTTAACCGACTGAGCCACCCAGGCGCCCCTAGCCTTCAGTTTTCACGTTCCTCTCAGGCTTCCTCTTACTTCCATCATGCCATTAAAACTGCCCCAAAAAGTTGTCATTTTTCCCAATTGCCAAATCAAATGGGCACTTTTCACTTTGATCTTGTTTAAGTACTTAACCCTGTTGGTCACTGCCTTCTTGAAATGTTCTTCTTTGGATTCTGTAACAGCACCTATTCTTGATTCATCTTTTACTTCCCAATTTCCTCAGATTGTTTTGCCAATCTCTTTACTTTAAATATTTGTTTTCATTTGGTTTCTTGCCTATTCCCACCTCTCTTCTCCTTTTTTATTTCTCTTTCTAAGCATTTCCATCTACTCCAAAGGCTTCAGTTACAACCTAGAGCAACCTAGTCATGGCCCACCTCTTCAGCCTCATTTTCTACTATACTCCACCTCTTACTTCATGATTTTAAGAAAACACTCCCATTAGGACTTGACCCATATCATGCTTTTCATACCTCTGTGCCTTCACAGATATTTCCTCTGTCTTTCATGCCCATCCTGCCCCCTCTCCACTCCCGCCCTTCTTAAGATGTCTCTTTCCTTCTTATTCTTCAATACTTAACTCAGACAAAATCAGGAAGACTTTATATGCCTTTCCTTTCCTCCCCTACCCAAGCTAGGTTCTGTTTAATATCTGTGTTTATCCTTTTCTTAACAGCGTTTACCAATAACTTATTTGAGTTATCCATGTAAAGATCTACTTCTCCACCTTACTCCTCCTTATAAGCAGGGACCATGTCCTGTTTTTTGAATAATCAGTGCCTAGAACAATACCTAGTACATAGGAATTACCAAACAAGTGCTTATTGATTGAACTGAAATCTGTATCATAAACCTAGAATTCTGTCTTTAAACACAGACTCTTACAACCAGGTATCTACTTAACATTCCCACTTATATGTCCCACCAGCACCTCAAATTTATATGTACTAAGCTGAACTCATACACACACACACACAACAAATTCTTCTAATCTTCCTCTACACTGTCTTGGTTACCACTATCCATCTAGTCACCAAAACCAGACACCCAAGAGAAATCCTTGCCCACCCCATCTCTCCCCACCCTACCCTCAAAAGTCACTAAATCCTTTGGATTCTGTATACTAGACATTTTTCAAACTTACCCTTCTTTCCATTTGCACTGCTGCAGTTCTAGTTCAAGCCTTTAAGTTTCACTGGGATATTCTTTTTATTACAGCAAATCTTCATAACATAAAATTTTACTATTTTAACCATTTTTAAGTGTACAGTTATATGGCATAAATACATTCACCTGTTATGCTCACTAGGATTATTTTAATCAGCAGCTATCTGGGCTTCCTACCTATAGGCTTAATCTGCTTCCATCCCATCCCTACATTCTTGCCTGTGTAATCTTTCTAAAGTGCAAATGATGTTACTAGATGAATTAAAACCCATTCATTGCTTCCCACTGTCTACATTAGTGGTTTCATCACAAGGTTTTCACAGGTCCATGCTGAAATGGGAAAAATAAAAAAATAAATAATAAATTGGACAAAGTTTTTCTAAATTTTTTCAACTTCATGAATGACAACATTATTCAAGATAAATACTGAACATGCATGGGAGGCAAAATTAATTTAGTTTTAGATATGCTAAGTGTCATATGCCAGTGCAGTAAGCAAGAGGAGATGTCTTGAAGGCAGTTGGGCATTTGAGTCTAAAACTCAGAAGGGAGTTTTGGGATAGGGGCTGTGTATTTGGAAATAATAATAAACATGTAGTTGGAATCAAGGAAACAAGTTTTTGAGGAAAGTATGGAAAGCATAAAGAAAAAGGTGATAAATCCACATTAAAAAGACCAGCAGAGGAAGAACAGCTATAATTCTAAAAGAAAAAACTACATTTAAAGTCTTTTTTCTCACCCTGCTGCCATGGTTGAAAGCAGGCAAGATCTTTGATACTAATGGCAAACCCTAAGTGAAGCATTTCAAGTAGTTTTACTCTGTCGCCTGCTAGATGGAGGTTGTTATCCATCTCTCTTGGATGTCCCTGTTTCTTTCTCCTTGAACAAAAAATTTTTTAAAGCCAAATGTTTGATGGGATAACCTCATTGCCTAAAATAGAAGGAATAATTTTACAAGAATTACTCTCAAAAATGGAACCTACAGTGAGATTTTTACTTTGGTACAATTCTGTTGGTGATGAGGAATTTGTTCTGTTTTCACTTCTTTCTGTTGGAAAAAAAATACATATATGTATATATATATACACACACACACACACACACACACACACACACACACATATACATATATAATCAGTAAGAGTAATTCAAGCCCACCAAAATTTAGAAATAAGCCTTAAAAGTTGTGCTTTTGGAACTAGTATAGCACATCAGAGAGATCAAAGAGGTGGAATTAGACTTAATATTGCATCCTAGCTCCAAAACTCACTAGCAGTGGGACTCTGATCAAATTACTGTCTATGTGTTTTGGTTTTGTCAGCCAATGATGTCTACTCCTTGGAGTTATCATGAAAATTAAGTGTGTGCATAATTTACTTCATAGTTCCTGGCACATAATCAGTATTAAGAATTACTTACCATTTGGAGCACCTGGGTGGCTCAGTTAAGCATCCCACTCTTGATTTCCACTCAGGTTATCATCTCACGGGGGAGTGGGGGGAGATCAAGTCCCCCATCAGGCTCCACACTGGATCTAGAGCCTGCTTAAGATTCTCTCTCTCCCTCTCCCTCTGCCCCTCCTCCACCCCACTCACGCAGTCTCTTTAAAAAAATTAATTAATTTTGGGCGCCTGGGTGGCTCAATTGTTAAGCGTCTGCCTTTGGCTCAGGTCATGATCCCAGGGTCCTGGGATCGAGTCCTGCATCGGGCTCCCTGCTCAGCGGGGAGCCTGCTTCTCCCTCTCCCACTCCCCCTGCTTGTGTTCCTGCTCTCGCTATCTCTCTCTCTGTCAAATAAATAAATAAAATCTTTAAAAAAATTAATTAATTTTAAGAAATAAGTTAATTTTTTAAAAGAATTACTGTTTAAAATATATCACAATATTCACTAAGAGTGAAAAATAAAAGTACACTGATTAAGAAAATTGGTAAATAACTATGTTCATCTACCTATAGAAAAGTGTGTATTCCATTGTAGTACATATATATTGTCTGAATACGTAGAAAATATAAAAATAATGTTAATTGAAAAAATAAGTTTTCTATCTAAAATACAGCTTTAAAGGGCGCCTGGGTGGCTCAGTTGGTTAAGCAACTGCCTTCGGCTCAGGTCATGATCCTGGAGTCCCGGGATCGAGTCCCACATCGGGCTCCCTGCTCAGCAGGGAGTCTGCTTCTCCTTCTGACCCTCTTCCCTCTCGTGCTATCTGGCTCTCATTCTCTCTCTCTCAAATAAATAAATAAAATCTTTAAAAAAATAAAATAAAATAAAATATAGCTTTAAGTATATTTTTCAAATTTATATAGAAATTGTACTATAGCAAATAGTAGTTTGTAACTATTATTTTCTAATTCCGTGCACTGTCATCGATTTACTTTCTTAATGTGTTACTAAAATAGCAGGTGAAATACACCAACAATTACTTTCCCAATTTGACTTCAGTAAGAACTTGAGAAAATTTTTTAATGAAGCTAAATAATCCATCAACCTATAGTCTGAAAGCCCTCATGGAATTAGCTTTGAACTGCGAACAAGAAAACCAGGCCCAGATACCTTACTGTTTTACCACAGGCCTTGTATAAGTGTTTACTTGTCTGTGCTTCAGTATCTTCATATTTAAAATGGAGAAATCCTAATCCTAGCTCTAACCCTTTTCCTATTTCATGAAGCCCTTGGGAAACTATCATTGAGTAACATGTAAAGCAGTTGGAACCCAAGTTAGTAAGCTACATAATTTTTTAAAGGCTATTGTCGATTTGGACAGTAAAGAATAGCCTGTGGGCGAATCCTGCAAGGTGCTTCAACAGCCGTACACAGCTACCTTCCTGTTGGCACCGTCCACATTTGGCAGGTGTATTCCATTCCTTACAGGAAGGAATAGGTGCTTCATTGTGTTTCAGAAGTCAGTAAGCTTTTACAGAACTAAGTAATTGACATTTTTTTCACTTCTGAGATCAAATTTTCATACATCATTCAACCTGGATAAACTGAGAATGTGGTTGATCTAGTAATTGTTGAAACATAGTAAAGACAGCGCAAGACATGATATTTAAGTCTTTCCTTCTAACCTCTTACCTTAGCAAGATATGAGTTCTAAATGGAAATATGTCCTAATGTATAAAAAGGAAACTAAAGTAGATAAGCCTGTTAGTAAAGGAGAGGTCAAAAGAGGCACAACACCGATTCATCCCGGTAATGTGGAGTTCCACTGATTCTGAGTTTGTAGTAATAATAGTAACTCCGCAGAGTACAGCTTACTTTGACATTACGAAGAAGATTTTTTTGATAGTAGTATAAATGAGGATGGAGGGATATAACTAACCAACTTGAAAGTAATATTTTCTGGCTTTTTTGCAATGTATGCCAAAAAATGCTGTTAAATGGCCTGTCAATATTTCTAGCGGGAGTCCTTTTTTTAAGTTAATTGAGGTTACTATCATATTTTAAAAATACATTTAAATTTTCATACTGATATTTTTCTTGCCCCTCCTCCAAAGTTTAGGTTAGTGAAACTTTGTCTTAAAGAATTTATGTAATCCTATAAAATCATCATTTTCAGAGTGTATAAGATAGCACTAGTTTTTATCACGAGGGAAAATCCAACTAATACAGATTGGCCTGTGAACAGGGTGAATTGTCCAGTGAATCTTCTCATTCAGTAGTCTGAAGCTGTTTCAGTGGACGCATAATACTTTTGGATAATTTTTTACATTTGAGAAATTTGTAGTAATAAACTTAGGCAAGATTTGCCTTTTTACTCTAAATACTAGCATTTCTCAAAGCAAAGATTTTTGATGCACTGAATTATTTTGTTTCATCCTCTTGTTTTCTATTAACAGAACTCAGCATATGCAGAATCATGCAGTAAACTTGAGCTAGCTTTCAGAGTTGCATGCAGCTGATTAGCCATGTAAACCAGTGTGTATGACACTAAGAATACCCTCATTCCTTTAGTGTCTAGCTCTGTGCTGTGTTTATTTGCAAAGGACCCTCATGCATGGATCCATATAAATGAGGCAAGCTGGAGCAGACTAGACTGTGTCGCTCACCAGTCTTTGAGGAGGAAGATTGTGTATGTGAAAACTGGAAGATTTCTCTGTGTGTAACATCAAACGGGATTTTTTGTTGATGTTTTATGTTTTCAGTAAAAAAATAAAAGGAAAGGAAAAAAATTAATGGTCTGATTCCATCATCTCTTGTCAAGCAAAATCTCACTGATCTGCATGAATGCCATCTCCCACCCATAGGTAGCCTAAGAACAGTACAGAATGGACTTCTGAACTCTTTATTTTCAGTATAATTGGTGAGTTTTTTTAATTAACTAAAAAAAAAATCACTTGTCTTTGACTAGAAACTAGAATCATTGCTAGCCTGTTTATATTACTCAGAATAGAAGCTTCTTTTTAAATGTACTACAGAAAGTCTGGTTTTTATTAGCATCAAATCATTTGTGTATATTTAAATGATTTTCATGCCACTAAAACGTGAAGCTTTTTTCCAACTGGCTAATTCCTAATTATTTTCATCAGCTGACTTTCGGGGGAAGGAAGAAATGTCATGTGTCAGAATTGTGTAACATACCAGTGTGTCACTTAATGTAGCTAAGTAACAGGTGTAAGAGCGATGGTATTTCTGTACTGAAATATGTGCTTCTTAGGTAAAAATCAGTTTGAAACTGCTCTGCGTTTCATGTACCATCTTCTCATTACATAGTAAATGATTCATCCGCAGCCTTAACGCAAGCAGGTAAATGTACTGAAATGAGTATGGTATATTTTTCATGTAGCATCTAAAGCTGACATAATCTGAAGATCTGGGTTAAAGTTTGTGTTGTTACTGTTTTTTTAACCTCAGATACTTGGCACTCTGCACCAGTGTGTCTTGCTGACAGTAATGCTTTGTCTCTTAACATGACTACTAGCACTGCTTGGTCACAGGCAAATACTGTTCTTTTTCAGCCAAAACATTCCTGACAATAACTGCACTTTTTGTATTCTTCCCCCCCCCTTCCCGCCCTCCTGCCCCCAACTTAGGTTGGAAAGGCTGGTGGATGTCCTGAGGAAGAAGGTTGGAACAGGGACCATGAGGACAGTGATCTGACTGAAAAAACGGCAGTCTGGGGAAGCAATCACATCTGGTGACCAGGCTGCTTCATTCAACACTGTGTAAACACTGAAGCCTTAACTTAGCAAACAGTTGTTAGAAGTGGGACACTCCAACCACATTCCAAGCTGAGATAAAATCAAATCACAAATGTTTAACCACTTTGCTGCTGACTTGAGTTATTTATCCAAATGTATTAACCACAGACTTTTACCAATGAGTAGCTATGAAGTTGCAGCTTATTTTGTAACTATTTTATATCTCACTGTATTGAATATAAATCTTCTTACCAAGAGACCATTGTAGGTCATATCTTCACATACGACCCTTTCTGAGTCAAAATGCAGCAAAGTAAATATTGTCTAAACCTTAATCTACTGTGTTAGGTCAAAACTTCAAATACATGCATTTTTCAGTATACAATTTATTTCTTAACTGATGAGAGAAGCTCAGACATGAGAGTGTATGGTCTTCCTCCAATGCATACACATAATCTTTGTTAGTATTAAAGAATATTAAATCTAAATACCAAGAATTAAATGTATACTTTGTTCCAATAAGAGTTTGATATTTTAAAATTACATTAATCAAGGCATGATTTTTATTTCACTACAAATAATGTGAACTGTTTTCAATAAACAAAAAAGATACTGTTCATGTGTACTTTTAAATTCATATTGTCAACATTTTTTAATGTTGTGACTGAATAATTATCTGAACTCTATTTAAGCTATAGAAATTGCCAAGTCTGTCTCGTAGGCTGGGACACCTTTGGCTTGAAAATTAGCACGTGCCCACATGACTTTAAAAGGCAAGAGGCCATCAAACATGTTAAGTATTATCACTTGAATTTTTGTTGTGGAGGAGGGGAACCCAATATACAATAAAATTATAATGTAAAAATATAAGGACGTGGAAAAAAAGAAAACTGGCAATTTGGGTGGTTACCTACTTTTTTCTTTTATTTAAAAGATAATTTGAAATAGTTATGGCATAGCAGTCACTTCTGATCATATGAAATTATGAATAAAACTAAAATTTATGTATTTGGCTATAGGAAAAATTTCTTTTTTTTAGATTGAATAGATGAGAGGCCAGTAGAAGATGACTATGACTGGAACAGGATGAAATAGGCAAGTAGAGATTGAATTAGTGAAAATTTTGTAGGAAAGTGAAAATTTTTTAAGGCCATACAGTATTTCAATTGATCTTTAAGATTGAGCTAAGTTATCTACCATTGCTTGTTTTGAGGACAAGAACAGGACAATTTATTGCACCGTTCTTTCATATACCAATGGAGATTATTTGTGTGATTTTTTTTTTTTTTTTACTCTGCAGGAAAATGTAAGGTGCTTTATCACAGAGTGACAAAAGAATCATAATGTTAACAAACTCAATTTCTTCCTCATTAAATTTATTAAATGAACAGGCAGTTAGAACCATCCCATTGAGTTCCAATTTAGAATTTACTCATGTTGCCTGCTTTTAATTTTTCTTTAAACTATTAGAATTAGAAAATAAGGAACAACAGGGGTTAGAAATAAGCTAACTGGATCTCCTCTATAGCCCTAAAGAGAATTATAGCCTTTCATAGGCCAGTGACTAGATAAATAGAGAAATCTGAAATAATTTGGTCAGGCCTGGAGTCTTCTCTCTGGGCTCTAATTGAAACACGTGCAGCTCCCTTTGTGAAGGAACAGTGCCTTTTAAGTCATGCAGGTAAGCAAAGAGGAACAGTTCTTGTCACAAAATAGTCCATTCCTGAATCCTCTTCAAATAAATCGCAAGTAAACTTGAATTTTCAGTTTAGTCCAGAAGATGAGACAAATCTTTCTTGAGTTATTTTCCTTGGGGTTTTATAAAACACACTCTAAGCATAAAGACATTTTGCAGTTTCCAGACATCTCTTCCTATCCCTAACTGATCAGATTAGAGCAACCAATTCCTGTCATTAATATCCAGAACTTTTAAAGAATTAGATATTATGAAGCTAAATTTATAAAACAATTCTAACATTTACTATTGTGAATGTAGATAATCACTACCAAAACGTCACATCTCCTTGAAAATTAGTCCTGTACAAAATTACAGGTGCTAAGTATTACAGCCAGATATTATCAATTGATTTCTGGCACTTAAAAATGTCCACCAACAATGTTTCAAACAGTCTTTACATTTTTTTGTCTATGAAAGAATGGCCCAGCTCACTGAAGATCAGTTCTCCACATATTCGGTAGTCCGTGCTA
Source organism: Callorhinus ursinus (assembly GCF_003265705.2). Taxonomy (NCBI): domain Eukaryota; kingdom Metazoa; phylum Chordata; class Mammalia; order Carnivora; family Otariidae; genus Callorhinus; species Callorhinus ursinus. The sequence continues at coordinate 14,482,672 of NW_027397070.1, forward strand.
CCCAGAGATGTTGCTTTGAGTTTGCTTTAAATTTTATCAAGTCTAATTCCTTTGAAAACATGAGAATTCACTTACCATTGTAAAAATAAGTTCAGAAGAAAAGCAGAAAGATAATACAAACATGTGTAGCACTTGATTTATTATAAAATCCTTTCACATCTGTATTTTTATTTGATCCTATCAACAACCATATAATAGCAATAATGATAAATTATATATACATATATACCAACCACATAATAATGATGATGATAATTGTAGTAGTATCATTATTATTACATTTTACAAAGGAGGAAATAGACTCAGAGGGTCTAGGAGTTTGCCAAGGACTTGTTAGGACTTACAACTGAGGTCTTATGACTAAACTCCACACAGCCATACCTCTCTAAACCTTTCTGTAAGAAAAAAAATATGAAAATTTTAACTCTTGCAATTTTTGTTATTATTGTGCCATTTCTTTTCCACACATACATATAAATTTGCTAACAATGGAGATGGTATGCATTTCTTTCAGTGAAGTGCAGTAATGTAAACTGCATGGGCAAATAGCATCATATCACCTCTCTATAGTGTTATAGTAGCAGCATACTTTGCCTTAGGCTTCACTCATTAGGAGTGACAATTCATTGTTAGTAAAAAATAACCTTGAGTTGCTTTGTACTATTTTTAATTTGGCCTGATGCTGAAACCTGACAGTGTAGTTTTATCAAATGGTGGTATGAACTTCAAGGCTTATTTTACCTCCTAGAGCAACTATTAGAGATAGAACTGGTTATAGGCAAGAACTTTATAAGCAAGGTTATTCATTATAAGCAAGGTATGAGGAGGTATAGCAAAGTTATTAGTTGATTATTAATCTATGAGAAATTTTAATTCTATCTTTATAACTAAGCCATTATGTTAAAATTATTTAAAATATTTGAAATATTTTATGTAATAAAATATTTTCCTAATTCAATGAGAAAGGTGGTCCTTTGTATATATCCTTATTCAAATAAACTGAAGAATCTTGTCAGTCACTTACTGATAGAATTAGTTTACTTCACAAAAATGTTAGAATACTAAAATCTATAGTTTTAATATTGGATATAGTTGCATAGAAAAGCATTTTTATATGTAGTATTTTTAAGGATCAGAGATATTTTTTAAGTTTTTATTTTCAAATACTCATGATTAATGAGTCATTATAATGATAAAATAACCATGGCTTACACATTTTATCTTCTCACATATGGTTTGCATGGAACCCAGATTTTTCCTGACATTATTTTGTTGTTGATAACTGTTATTTACAACTAACCTATCTGTTGACCTATTAATATCTATATACACGTATATATCTATATACTTAGATGTATACACACTGACACACAGACAAATACATTTTCCCTTTTAAAAATTTGATTTATAAGTCCACTGTTAGGCTCCAGTGACTTCAGTATTTTGTTCATGTTTTATTAGAAATGCACGTGGTTCCTGAGGCTTTTAAACAAATACATGGAATGGTTGAAAGATTTATATTGCTCATGCTTAGCTAAATATGTCATCTCTAGAAAAGATGTGGTTTATTTTGGCACTGTTTTAAAAACTCAAATATTTTAAACATTTGTTAAGTTGGAGCTTGCACATTTGAACTAGTAGCATACGTTCCAGAGTAGCTTCTCAAGTTACCAAACTTTTTGTAATCCTTTTACTAGAATAACCTTTTTTGAAAGTTTTTTTTCCTGTTCTTTTTTATTATGTACTTTAAGTTAAATTTATAGAGGTTGGAGTTATTATTTTTAATGTAGGATTTCATAAACAAGAGGGCAATAATGATGAGTATTTATTTTTGAGAATCATTAAAATATTGTATACCATTTCTACTTCTTTGCAGAAATCTTAATATACTTATTTTTGATTTTATTGTTATCTAAGTATAGTTTTGGAGTATACTAGTAGTTTTGAAGCCACCAGTTTCTTGACTATCTGATTATTAACAAAGATGCATTTTAATGCACAAACTCAAATATCTAAAATATATATATATATTTATTCATATAAAATCCCCTACTACAAATCCTACACATTTCAATGCAATTCTTATACATTGATCTTAATCAGATTTATAGTGGTACAATCCTGAAGATCCTTTACTGGATATGCCTATAAAATATACTGCAGTAGGAAGACCAATTAAATTCACCATCAAACTGTGTCTGACTTCCTTAACAAATTTAATAAAGATAAAAATTGATAGGAACAAATTTTTAGGTACCTTAGGAAACTTTAAAAACTATTTCGTGTCATCCTTGTGCAGGGGCCATGCTAATCTTCTCTGTATCGTTCCAATTTTAGTATATGTGCTGCCGAAGCGAGCACTTAAAAACTATTTCGATATAAAATAAAATTATAACAATAAAATATTAAAGATAAACATCACTTTTGGTAATATGGTTAGGAAGAACCTAAGGGGGACACCTGGGTGGTTCAGTTGGTTAAGCGTCTGCCTTCGGCTCAGGTAATGATCCCGGGGTCCTGGGATCAAGCCCTGCAATGGACTCTGTGTTCAGGGGGAGTCTGCTTCTCCCTCTCCCTCTACCCCTCCCCCCTTCCTGTGCTTGCGCTCTCTCTCTCTCAAATAAATAAATAAAATCTTAAAAAAACAGGAAGAAAGAAAGAAAGAACCTAGGAAGGGAGATTAGTTCTCTTAATGAAAAAATAATAGACTGATTGAAATCTACTACAAAGCACTTCTACTAATTTCGGAATTTGTATGTGAAATTTTGCTGTAACCAATAGCTGAAATCTAAAAACACTGCTTCTATTCTGTTCAATTATTCAATCAAGGTAAAGTAATGTAAATACCATACATACACTACATAATACCTGCAGGGAACTTAGTGAACTTTGAATTTAAAGCTTAAAGTACATGGCTAAAAGAGGATGAGGGTGGGGTGGGCAGTAAGAATCTTTGGGGCAGAGATTCTATAAACTGTTCATGTCTAAACTGTCACATCACAGTTTACAAAAATCGTTGTCTCACCATGTATGGTCTTTGTGATGTTATCATACATTTCACTTCTACATATGTACACAATAATAACATTGTTATTGTTGTTTTATTTTTTTTAAGATTTTATTTATTTATTTGACAGAGAGAGAGACAGCAAGAGAGGGAACACAAGCAGGGGGAGTGGGAGAGGGAGAAGCAGGCTTCCCGTGGAGCAGGGAGCCCGATGCGGGGCTCGATCCCAGGACCCTGGGATTATGACCTGAGCTGAAGGCAGACATTTAACCAACTGAGCCACCCAGATATCCCTCAAACATTATTTTTAATAGTTTTCTGTCCCCCAAGTCTTTTTCCTCTCCCTCCGGGCCTACTATTCAACATATATTAGGCCACTTTAAGTTGTCCTACAGCTATTTCATGCTTCATTTATTTTTTTTTTCAGGCTGTTTTTCCTCTCTGTGTTTTATTTTGTATAGTTTCTATTGCTTTATTTTCAAATTTACGAATCTTTTCTTTTGCAGTGTCTAATGTGTTCTTAAATCCATCCAGACCCTTATTCTTTGCAGGCGTATTTTTATCTCTAAAAGTTAAAGTTGGGCCTTTTTAATTTCTCCTATCTCTCTCCTGAATTGATTTATGCCTTATGTTATCTTCTGGAATATAGAAAACATAGTTATAAGAACTGTTTTAATGTTTCTGTCTGTTAATTCTATTATCTATTCCATTTTCAGGCCTGTCTTTATTGATTTTTTTTTTCTCATCATGAGTTATATTTTCCTGCTTTGCATGCCTGCTGACTTTTTTTGGATGTCAGTCACTGTGTATTTTAACTTGTTGAGTGTTGGATTTTTTTGTTTTTCCTTAAAATTTTTTGAGCTGTGTTCAGGGATACAGTGACACTACTTGGAAACAGTTTGAGCCTTGTAAGGCTTTTTTAAGCTTATTAGGCAGAATCAGAGTACCTTTAATGTCAGGCTGATTTTTTTCACACAGTTTAGGCAACACCCCTCTGAACGCACTACCTGTGGAGTATGAGGTTTCTCTTTGACTGATCACAGCCTTGTGTGAGTTTTGGTTATTATCCTTCCTGCTCCTTTCTGGTAGTTCTTACCCTCACCTGGTAGTTTACTGTCACACGTGCTGGTCAGTACACAGAGGAAGAGTCAGGGAACGCAACTGCCGCTCTCCAGAGCCCACTGCTTTCTCATACTCTCCCTGTGCAGCACTCCCCGCTGCATGCAGACTGACTCTTCTTCTGGACTCTGACCTGCAAATCCTAACCACCTTGGCCTCCCCCACAATCTCAGCTCTGTGATCTCAACTCAGGGAGCCTGCCAGGCTCTGTTCCATTACCCCTCCCTGCGCTCTGCTCTGTAACGTCTCCAGATGGTAAGCTGTGTCAGTCGTAGGGCTCACTTCATACACTTCCCTTCTCTCAGGGCTCACTGTCCTGGGCTGCCAATTGTCCAGAGTCCAAAAACATTGATCCATGTATTTTCACCATTGTTTGCTGTTGTTGTGGTTGATTTGGGGTGGGTTTTGTGGTGTTTCTTTTTAAGTCGGGGGGTAAATGTGGTCCCGGTTACTCCATCATGGCCAAAACTATAAATCTTCTTATAACTCTTTTAAAATGTCATCTTAATGTTTAGCTGCCCTCTTCCCTGTTGAGAAATTAGCTGTCAATCTTAATGTTTTTATCCTGAAAGTAAAGTCTCTGTTTTCTCTGTTTTGTTTTTTTTTTAGATTTTTATCTTTTTCTTTGTTTTTGACAGTTTTGTGCCTAGCTGTGGCCTTCTTTGTGTATTTCTTGCTTGATTTCATCCATCTTATTAAATCTCTAACTCAATGTCTTTTCTCAACTTTAGGAAATCTTTGAATATCTTTTTCTCTTCCTTCTGAGACTCCAATTTTATATTTATTCAGTATGTTCCCACATGTTGCTTTCACCCTCTTCTGTATTTTCCTATTTTTCCTCTAGGTACATTAGTTGTGAATTTTCAAAATTGTCTTTTATTTCATTAATCCTGTCTACTGCTATTAAAGCTATCTATTCGGGTCTTAATTTCAGAGTCTGTACTTTTCAATTGTATAGTTTCCTCTTGATTTATTTATTTATTTATTTATTTTGGTACATTGCAATTCTCTGGTGAAATACTCATCTTTCTAAATATATTGTCTCTCCCTCTGCTTCTACTTTCTTGAATATACTAGTCATAGTTACTTAAAAAGCTATGTCCACATGTCTACTAACTCCAGTATCTGAATCGTCCATGATCTGTTTCTTTTTTGCTTTCTAGATGCATGGTCCTCTCTTGGCATGCCTATTAATTGTTGACTGAATATAAAACATCATGACCCTCTGGATGATTTTGTCTTCCTCCAGAGAGGGCTTATTAGCCTTTCCTCTATTGGGAAGATTGAGTGGAAGCTAATCACCTTAATGCAGTCAGGTACTGTGCTGAGTTGTAGCTGGGTTATATCCTGAGTGAGTCCCAGTTTTCTCTGGTTTGCCTCTCTTCCCATGGCATAGCTCAGTCAGGCTTTCAGTGGTGCAAGTAATAGTTTCACTGGGGCCCACTGAGATGGTCTCATCTGAGTTTCTTGGGTTTTTTGTTTGTTTGTTTGTTTGTTTGTTTGTTTAAGTAGGCTCCATGCCCAGTGTGGAGCCCAAAGCAAAATATGAACCCACAACCCTGAGATCATGACCTGAGCTGGGATGGAGAGTCAAATGCCTAACTACCTGAACCACCCAGGCACCCCTCTTCTGAGCTTTTTTAACGTCCACTTAGGGCAGCTCAGAATTTGCCAAGTATCTTGAAGGGGGTCTGGGTGTGTGTTTCAGGCCCTTTGGCTCCCCAGGTCTATCAATCCAGCCTTGCAAGATGGCCAAAAGCTGTTTCCTCTGTCCCCAGCAGCAGTCTTCTGCTAAGACAAAGCCCAGATTATCATTCTCTCACCTTCACCCAAAACCAGCAAATGCCTCCAGGGGAAGAGTGGCTGCAGATCATCAGTTTACCTCTCTGTTGTTCTCTCTTTAGAATCTTAGTCCCTCTCCTCTTTGTTTTAACCCCTCTCTGATACACCTTAACCAAATAACTTTTTGTAAGTTATCCAGCTTTTCTTGTTTTTGTCAGGAGCACTGGTCTGCCACAAACTACACTCTGCTGTCTGGAAGCAGAATTTCAGTGAGTCTTTTTCACTTCTGTTATGTTTTTTTCATTTCTGAACGTTATATTCTGTTCATTCCCAAATCCAGTCGGTCATTTTTATGGTCTTTTGTTCCTATCTCACATTTTCAGTCCCTTTTTATCTTATATATTTTAAACATGCTTTTTCTGTACTTAATTTCTGATAATTTTAATATCTCAAGTATTTCTGGCTCCAATTTTGCCGTTATTTCTGTTAGCTACATTTATGCTACCTTATTTCTTTGGATGTTTGGTGATTCATGAATGTGAGCCTATCTTTCTTAGAATTATCCTCTGTGGAACTTTTCAAGGCCTGGGTTGAAGGTGGGTGCCTCCGTAGAGGCTTCACATTTGCTTCTGTTAATCCCCTGGGAGCATGTACCAGCCTCAGAGCACTTTAAAAACAATCTGAATTGTATTGGGCCAATTTTATTGATGATAATTTGGGTCAAAAGCCCACCTGAGGGCTAGCTTATGGTTATAAAATTCATGGCAGGTCCCATGTTTATAGATTGGAAAAATTAGTATTGCTAAATGTCCATACTACCAAAAGCAGCCTATCGATTCAGTGCAATCCCTATCAAGGTTCTAATGGCATTTTTTACAGAAGTGTCAAAAACAATTCTAAAATTTATATGGGACTGCAAAAGACCTCAGATAGCCAAAGCAATCCTGAGAGAGAAGAACAAAGTAGGAGGCATCACACTTCCTGATTTCAAGCTATACTATAAAGCTATATTCATCAAGACTGTATGGTACTAGCATAAAAACAGACAAACAGATCAATGGAACAGAATTTATTTTGTCAACTAATATTTGGCAAAGGAGCCAAGAATACTCGAGAAAAGACAGTCTCTTCAATAATGCTGCTGGGAAAACTGGATATTCTATGTGTAAAAAAGTGAAAGACCCCTATCTGTACCACTCACAAGGATTAACTTGAAATCGATTAAAGGCTTAAATTGAAGACCTTGAAGCATGAAACTCATAGAAGAAAACATAAGAACAAAGCTCCCTGACATGGGTCTTGGCACTGGTTTTTGGATATGACACCCAAAACACAAGGAACAAAATGAAAAATAAGTAAGTGGGATTATATCAAACTAAAAATCTGCACAGAAAAAGAAACCATTGACAAAATGAAAAGACAACCTGCAGAATGGGAAAAAAATATTTGCAATCATATATCTGATAAGGAATAAATATCCAAAATATATAAAGAAATATAACTCAGTAGCATAAAAACAAATAATTCAATTAAAAGTGGGCAAAAGATGTAAATAAACATTTTTCCAAAGAAGGTATATGAAGGGCCAACAGGTATATGAAAAAATACTCAACATCCCTAGGCATTAGATAAATGCAAATCAAAACTACAAGAGAATCTCACCTCATGCCTATTAGAATGGTCATCATCCAAAAAATAAGAAATTCTGGCGAGGTTGTGGAGAAAAAGGGAACCCCCCCTTACATATTGTTGGGATTGTAAACTGGTACAGCCACTATGGAAAACAATATGGAAGATCCTCAAAAAATTAAAAATAGAACTACCATATGATCCAGTAACTCCACTTCTGGAAACATGTCCAAAAGATGTGAAAACACTAACTCAAAAGGATATCTGCACCTTCATGTTTCTAGCAGCATTGTTTATAATGGCTAAGACATGGAAACAACCTAAGTGTCCATCAACAGATGAATAGATAAAAAAAGCTGTAGTATATATATAAAAGAGGATATTATTCAGCCATAAAAACCCACAAAATCCTGCCATTTGCAACAACATGGATAAAACTTGAGGGCATTATGCTAAGTGAAATAAGTCAGACAGAGAAAGACAAATTTGTATGGTCTTGCTCATATGTGGAATCCTAAAAAATTCATAGAGGAAATACCTTTTTATTCTACATTCATAGCCTGAGTTCAAGATTTTTTCCTTGGATGGGCCCCTGGACTTTGTCTCCTACCCCGTGCTCCACTAGAAGTCCATGAAAACCAAAGCTCAACTTCACCCCGTCTTAGGGCAAATGCTTTCAAGGTAAAAACTGCCTTTTGTACTCTACTTACCATTGAAGTTTCCCAGTTTTCCTTAGGTTTTGGCCTCTGAATATTCCTCACCGACTAGCAAATATATCGATAGCTTTTGAGAAGATATTTGTTATTTTTCTATCCAGCATTTTTAGTTGCTTACTGAGAGAGGTTCCAGGTTCATCGTAGCAAGAAACAGTAGTCAGGGCTGAAAGTTATTAAATGTGTACACACACATACACACATACACACACACACACAGATAAAATTGCACTGCTAATAAATGTTCTGAATTTAGTTCCAAATTTAGTATCACTTGTATACATGATTAAAATGAGTAGATAATAAATTTACTTTCCAAGATCCATAATTGCAGCTCTTTGTCCCCACCAGTAACTACAAGCAGTCTTTCATTAAAGAAAAGAAAATGATTGAATAATCCAAATTAGCCTGGGCAAGAAAACTAACAGCTGCCTAAAATGAAATGTTTGAGTTATGAGCCATGTGCCACTTTGGTTTATCTGCAGCCAAAAGGTTTAGAATCCTTATTCAATTAACCACGTTGCTTGGGAGGGCCTGGTTGCCGTGAATCAGAACTGCCTGGTGATGAGTAAGAGGTATCCGTGACACGCAAGTTCAGACCTTGCAACTCTGTTTTTGTTGTTTGAACTTTCTTCTCCGTTGTAGCTAGGGATCCAGCATGGAATTTAAACACTTGTGTGGTAACTCCATTCCTTTGGCCATTGTGTTGTTAAGCTCTAGCTAACGAACTTTTAACACTGGCTCGATGTAAAGCAAGACTTAGAAAAGAGCAGCAATCAGCATTTCAGGTTTTATAATTAAAACCATATGATTTCTGTGTCTTTAGGAAGTGAGCTGCCCTGGCCTGTCAAGTCCAACTGTTGCCCCAAAAGTAGCCTTCATAATATGTGCGAAAAATAAAGAAATAAACCAAGGTGCATCTGAGAAAGCTTAAATTAAGGAGTGACTTTCATTTCAAAAATCACACCTGCTGTTAGGAAAACTTCAAAATGCAGGCCTGTTTTAAAACTTAGGAACTTTGCCTAAAATAAAGGAAACAGACTTACATAATATTTGCAAAGGTGAGTGCTGCCAAATGCACCAGTCAAGTATACTTTGTCTCATGTGGCCCTTTTCTTCCATGCCAACAGTTGTTGTTGCCTAGGGAGCTCCTCCTGATAACGTCACAAAGAATGTTTCTCAGACCCATATAGATTGTGTACACATTGGCTTGCTAAAGTTAAGTTTTGATTCTAAATCTCTATGCTTCATTTTGCTTCTAAGCGTACCATTTGAAACAAAAAACAGGTGATTACAAGAGAGGAGACTGAATTTCTTTTCCAACTCCTAAACCAGTTGTGAAGATAATTCTGGATGAGAAAATTTAAATATAGTTTGAACAGTGATATATAATATGACATAAAATGTCTCAGAGTTTGAAGAATTACTTTGAAGAACTACTTTACACTTGAATGTATACACTGATTTCTGATGTCTGACATCACAGTCTTCACATTACAAAATTAGATTTGCTTTTTGCATCTTATTTTCTTAAACTGTGGTCATATTATAAAGAGTACCTGAATACTTTCATTTAGGTGACATAATGACATTCATTTAAGTGAATATGTAATCTTACTTGTCAAATAGAAGTGAAGAAAACCTTTTGAAATCAGAAGTCTCAATTAAAACTTCAGTCTTGTCAAAATCATCACTTTATTTCTGCTGTTATAAAATTGCAACAACTCATTCCAGAAATAGAGCTATGTTGTAGACTGAAAATTTAAATATTGCAGATATTATTGTCTTTCAGTTGCAGTGAAAAAAACAATGGTTTTATTATTTCAAAAGTCAAAGAATGAAGTGTATGTGTACTGTTTTGTTTGGGTGTTTTTTGGTTTTTAGATTTTAGGAAAGTTTTCTGGTTCTATATTGGATTAAAAAAAAAAACACCAATTGCCCAAATCATACCTGGAAAATCTGGCACATTATTTTGTTTTCATATGGATGGCAAGAAAATTAATAAAAGTAACTTTCTATCGTACTATAATACCTCTGACCTATGCTCCAAGCTTACTCTCCCATTTCGGTTCCTACCCTGTATTTTCATTATTTAATTCATTTACCGTCTTTAATCCTCTACTCAGTCAAATCCACCTTCATGTGTTTAAATCCAATTCATCCTTCAAGAATACTTATGCGCCACCCCCTACATGAAGCTTTCCCTAATTCCCCGCCCCCACCTCACCACCAAGCCACAGCTAATCTCTCTTCTGTATGCCTTATAGTTCTTTCTTCATCTCTATTAGGGCACTTATTAGGTTTCCCCTTGTTTCAGTATTCCTGTACTATCTCCCATTAAAATGCAGCTTCTAGAGGTCAGACATTGTTCATGTTTCTTTGCACAGGTAAAACGTTGATAATGATGAAACCTAAATCTTCCAACTGCATTGTTGTTTTATAAACATTTGTGTGACCTGTCTTTCTAAAAAAATATATATATGTATATATATATATATATGACAATAGATTTGAGTATCCTTTTTTAAAATAGTGGTATTAAAATATACTATCATGTCAAATTATTTAGCACCTGACATATTACCAGGTGAAACATGATTACCTGAAGACTTTAACTTTTAACCATATCAGTTTAAAGTGAAGAGTTGCAGTCGTTGTTGTTATTTGTTTGATTTTGATTTAGGTTTCATTTGTTAATCAGAACTTCTTGTGTAGCTGTTAAATGTTGGTCCTATAAAGTTCAAAGTTGATAAAGTGAAGACAAGTTTTCATTGTCTTGGAAAGTTTAAACAAAATTTCCAGACCCCAAAGTAGGCCATTTAAATCTTTATTGAACAACAGTAATAATCAAATTGCTTTCTGGAACCAAGTGTGTCAAAAATCAGTCGGAGAGAAGTTAAGCAATGTATAAACCAATGTGGTGTGTTTGGATGCCTTCTGATATTGCTGTGATCTACTTTATTTTTTTTTTCCCAAACTTGCTGTGTCTGCTGTGATCTACTTTAAATCATGATTTCAAATTCAGTGATTCCTCATTTCTGAAAAGTAAAATTTTCTTTTTTTTTTTAAAGATTTTATTTATTTATTTGACAGAGAGACAGCAAGAGAGGGAACACAAGCAGGGGGAGTGGGAAATGAAGAAGCAGGCTTCCCGCGGAGCAGGGAGCCCGATGTGGGGCTCGATCCCAGAACCCTGGGATCATGACCTGAGCCTAAGGCAGATGCTTAATGACTGAGCCACCCAGGTGCCCCGAAAAGTAAAAGTTTCTGAATTCTGATTATTTTGATAAATTTTCTTGATATTTTACCATCTGGTTATATATTATTCTTTCAATACCTAAGCCATATTTTAAGATATGTGTGAACAAATAAATTGTGCATGAACATTTCCCACCAAGCTACAGCTTCAAAAATTAATATTTAGTTACTAATTTTATTTTATTTCTGTTCTCCACCAATTTTCATCAGGCAGCTTGTTAAATGAAAATCCTAAAGCTTAAAAAATGCATAACATTTTCCAATAAATAAGTCAGTTATATCCAAGGCTTTTTGAAACACTGGATCATAGAATATTCACTGCATTTACCTGTATGACCATGACATTAACACACTAAAAATCTTTAAGTTCCTTAAGGAAGACTTTCTTCTCATAAGTCTGTCCTGGCTGTGTCTAACCAAATTACATTTTCAAGAAAGTATGTCCTCTGAAATTGTTTTTAATATGTACCTCACACACAAAGTTAACTATCCTGGTTATAATTGATTGCTGGCAGAGTAATTCACTTTCAATAACAGTATTTTGTTTGTAACTTTCTAGAAAATACAGCTCCTTTACTCATCAAGCAACAGTAAACCAAAACTACCAACATTGTTTACCATGTTGAAAAATTAAAATCATAATGAATAGTGCTCAAATGCTGGCAAGTGGCTAGATGGATCATCTTTGTCTTAAAAGTAGCAAAAAGGTTAAGATGCTAGCTATGTTGACTTAATTTTTCTTGAAATTCATCAGACAGGAAATGGAAAATACTATAGATTCTTAGCTTTTATCTTGAACATCTAAAGTTCTCTGAGTTAGTAATTTTTTACTTGGAAGTACATCTTTAGTACCAGGATCCTCCCATCTCTTTGGAGCCAGTTAATTAAAACACATAGTCACCTTATGGAACTTTCACATTTGGGTAAAATGAGAACAAAGGAATTGAATAATTTTTATAATGTGAGCTAAGCAGGCATTTTCAAGTACAAATGTGTATCTTTTCCTAAGCTCCTGCTTCCCTATCTGTTTCTGTTAAGAGCTGAAACTTGTGCCATCATGGTTAATGTTTTGACAGATTTTATCATAAATTCTGCTGTTGTAAATTTGCCTTGAGCCAAAATTTAACATGTTGTAAGCTCAGAAACAGTTTTTACTGTTAGTGACCAGAAAAGGAAATAAATCAGTTATGCTATTCTAAGTGATGGGGGTATACGTTATACATTATTTGAAATTTAGGAGTAATTTTCATTTTGTATGTCCAAGCCCTCTCAACTGTCAATAAAACACATAAACACATTCTATCACAAGGAAGACTATCCAAAGGAAATATTATGTGGCTTATATATGCTCACTAATTTTATAATAAAAATATTATCCTGAATTTTTTTTAATTAAGAGGTCCTTTGCCTTAGTATGTGGAGTCAAAAGTTTAAGCCTTCAACATGTGATTAATACAAGAGCTATGGGGTACCCATTTTGTTTCCAAATAATTTATCAGAATTCTCATTAGTTAGAACTCCCCATTTTATGGTGTCTGTCATCTATTATTTGATAACTACATTGAGTATCTTCTTACACATACTCCCAATCATTGCTATCCCTTAAAGCCTGAAGACCTAGTTTTTTTTTCCTGTCTAAAACATCTTTAATGACCATGACCATTAATATTTACTCATAAATGCATTTGTACACAGGCTTAACCATAGTACATGAGTGAAGAAAAAAAGAGTTGTTATCGAGTTCTTTACCCTAGAATAAATCAAATCAACAAATATTTATCGAATGTCTACTTTGTGCAAATAGCCCTGGACTGGTCAGCTTTTAAAAGCCATCCAACTTTTCACATTGACAAATCCAAGCATTATTATTTCAAGCATTGCAGGAGCTGCCTCCATGTCTTTTAGGTGACAAAGGCTATGAGGACTCTGGATTACTTGGAATAAAGAAAGACAAGGAAGAGAAAGCTAATTAACAGGCTGAAAAGAGAAAAACTAGCCTAAAATATCACCAATGGATTGCATCATGTATGTATGCGTGTATATACATGTATGTGCGTATGAGCTTAGTGCATGAGTGTATTTTATGTATTTGTGTATATCTATATACACATGAAGAGAAGAATGAGTGAATTTGAGAAAAATAGACTTTGTTAAGGTGACATAGAAATGAGCATTTACATTTGAGTTCAAAGCTTTGCTTTAGAAATAGGTTTAAATGTCTGGTTAGTGTTATATAACACTAAGTCCTATGGTATAATGAAGCCAAACAGAAAATCATTCAACTTGGTAACCCAAGTTCTAAAACCTAGCTTGCCCTAAAATCTATTAGAAGATGACCTCCTCGATCAATAGATTTATATTAGAAGTGACTCTACATTACTACTATAGAAAATTGTTGTAGGGTCCTAAAAAGTTAATTTGATCATAACTAAGAGAAGACAATTGAACGCTCATTGTAAAGATTCTAATTGTTATTATAAACTAAATAAAAACTACCAGTAAGAGACAAAATGAACATACTTTATATTATACTATTTTATTATACTATACTGTTTTATACTACATATGATGCTATAATAGTCTCTGCATTTAATTTTGTTAATCTGTAAAAGATAAATAACATACTATCATACTACATCAAATAATTAAATGTGTTTCCTTAGTGAGATTTGAAAGGGAGGCCTGTGATAATTTCCAGCTTTACCAAATAGAATTAATCCTGGCTACTTTGCATAATAAGTATGTATATATGTTGGCCATTGAAGACATTGTCATTGACATTCTCACAGAGGATGTCTGGTGTCAATTTTAAAATATTTGTTTAGAAGAACTAATTTTTTAGTACCCATTTTTGCCTCCTATTGGTAGGCTAAGTTTAATTTCCGGTGATCATCAAAGCAGACTCTAAATAACCTTTTTAAGCAGGATTTATCTTTTTCTAAAGTACCTGAAATTAATTTCCCAATTTTGTGTGGGGGAAAAATGCTATAGCTCTATTATTCAAAGTTATGTTTCTGTTACATAAAGTGTTGATTATTAAAATCACTTTGAAGCCAAGGTATCTGCTCATATATCTTGTTAATTATTTGATTCTTTGCCTATCTGGTTGTAATTTATTTTCAATGCATACCCTAGTTGCTCTGTAGTAAATTTTGGATTTCTTCTCAGCTACAGTGTTTCTCTTCTTGGTAAAACCATGCTGTTGGCCTTTGTAAATACAAGAATCACTTTCAGTGTATTACTACATTGATTTGGTCTCTTTCACTTATTTCCTTGATATATTGTAATTAATGTCTTTGGATATATTCTAAATAGGATTTCAGTTGGATGGTCCAGATCTAAGTGCTTATGTTCATGAAGAAATACCATCTTTAGAGTTGTTTCTAATTTTCCTTTCATCTTTCCCCTCTTTTGACCAGTATTCCCAATACTAAGACCCTCTCACCTAGGACCTAGCCTGGATTCACCTGCCCCCTTGTGGTGTTCCTCTCTGAATAGTTAATTGATTTCTGAAATTTGGACTTGGTATTACTTATCCTGAAAAGAGAAACCTCATCCTATCACTCTTGTTTAGCAGTCTAGAGTCAAAAACGTTTTTTTCTCTTAGCCACTGGCTAACACAAGAAGAGGAAAAAAGTGGGGTGAGTTGTTTTGATTTTTTGTTTGTTTTTAATTCAGCACACAAGAAGGAAATTGGGCGAGAAATGATGAAAATTAATTTTGTTTAGAATCAATACTAGTGACCTGCAGATTGATAAGGTAAAGACATGTTGCAAAAGTTCTCATAAAGCAACCTAAATCAAGTTTTTTCCTATGTCAGTGTCTCCTTTTTTAGTGAGTGAACAAAGAAGGGAGAATGGTATTCTATCTTATTTAAATTTTAAATAGATTTTGTAAGCCTTTCATCAAGGATGAATTCATAAATATAAAAAATAACTTAAACCTTGTGTTCTGTGTAGTCAAGTATGTCTGATACAATTGGCACAAATTCATTTGTGTTTCCCTTTCGTAAAAAGCAATCTCTTCACATGCCACAGGACTAATTTTTACATCTTCATTTGGAGTTAAGAGAATTTGCACATGGAACAGGGTTGTACATGGTCAATGAGTGAATTACCTACACACAAATTCAGAAACATTTTGCAAGAATAAGGACTTAAGAATTCAGTCTCTAGTTAACAAAGGATAATACAAAGATAAAAGAAAGGGAAAAGGAAAGAAAAGCAGTATATACATAACTAAGATTGTTAACAAGTACGTTTTTAAAGATAGCCTTTTCTGTTAACTGTAAATATTTCTAACAGAAAAGAGTTGTCTCTTTTATGCTGTCCTACCTCCCACATCTACTCCCCACCAAAATCTGATTTGACTGAATAATAGTGATCTTCTATGGCATTTGAAACTTCATGTCACCTCCCTTGAGATCTGGAAGGAAGAGCATGCCGGCTTT
Organism: Callorhinus ursinus; assembly: GCF_003265705.2. NCBI lineage: Eukaryota > Metazoa > Chordata > Mammalia > Carnivora > Otariidae > Callorhinus > Callorhinus ursinus. The sequence continues at coordinate 14,498,630 of NW_027397070.1, forward strand.
AATAAAGCTATATGCAGTCCAATTGCCAAGCTTCTAGCACCCGCCGCTCCTTTGCAGTTTCGCTTACATTTGTAACAGTTGACCTACTAACAGATTCCCAGAAACACAGGTTCAAATTTTGGCAGGCTTACCTCACCTCTTTGTCCTTCCAAAGTACATAATGCTAAACTGTTCACAGTGAGGAAGGGAGAGTCATTCCAATGAGACTTTTAAAATCAAGACCCTTTCTGCTCCCCACCAAGTTACTGCCACCCTCTCCAAAGGAATCAAGTTTTTGTCAGTGTGCCCTTGGCATAATTTCTTCAGCCTGGATTAAAACACAGGTGACTGAGAGTCTACCTTATCTTCACAGGGCATTAGTCACTCTATAAAAGTTAAATTTATTATGAAATACTTTGTTTGTGTTAACATATATCTTCTCTGGGAAGTTGGAAACAAAGGCATGTCCTTTAAGACTCCATATGGGGAAAACACATCCTCCTTTGGAATTTAACCTTAATTTGAACCAAGATCTGTGAAAGAAAAGCACTTTAGTGTATTGTTTCCTTGCTCCACCCATCTATCCCTTATCTAAATGGGGTTACTGTTGCTTCATGTTTTTTAACTCTTCCCGTTCCAAACCTTGCTTTCCTGAGTTTAAAATTTATCTCAGTAGAGAAATATATTAAAATAATTGTGGCAAACAATTATGCTTTGTTTTTAAGGATAGGTGATTTTATGTAACATGTTAATTCTGGTCTTTGAAATTAAATACATGTACAGCCAGTTTATACTCACATAGGTTGTTTTAACAAATGGTATATTGTAAAGAATATTTTATTTCCTAAAAGACTTATTTCCTGAAAATCTTCTCTAAGATTCTCTCACTAGGATTGTCATGTATGCATAGTTTATACTTTATTAGAAGTTAAAAGCAATTAGAAGAAAAGTCCACATTAGGAATGATGATGAGGTATATTTGAAAGACCACTTTTCAAGACCTTTGTTTTCTTTCAGTCTGTTTGCAAAGTCTTTGCAGTGCTTTCACTGTATCTAAATCCACAGATGCCCCAACGCTCCTTTTTAAAAGCAAAAGCAAAAGCTTTATTGCTACTGTCCCCATCATAACAGACTACTTGTTTATAAACATCAAGGAAAGTATTTTCCAACATTTCCAAAAAAATTGACATTTTAAAAAATACTGCTTGCTTGTTTCTTTAATAGCATCTACCAACAAACTTGTAATTGTCCAAACGATTTTCCTTTGTTGATTTTTGTTACATTAAGGAAAAATCACAAACTAAAATTTAAATATAAACTTAGATTTTATTTATTAAAATAACTTTTTTGATTTTTTATTTAAATTTAATTAACATATACTGTATTATTAGTTTCAGAGGTAGAATTTAGTGATTCATCAGTTGCATGCAACACCCAGTGAAGAACATAATTTTTCAAACGGACGCATACTCAACTCCACTGCTCAAAACAACTACCTTCATGATGCACCTTGCTCGCTCAGTCAGTGGAGCATGCACGTCTTGATCTCTAGGGGTTGTAAGTTTGAGCCCTATGTTGGGTGTAGAGATTACTTAAAAAACAAAAATCTTAAAAAAAAATGGTCTTAAAAAAATAACTATCTTCTGGGGTGCCTGGGTGACTCAGTCGTTAAGCGTCTGCCTTCGGCTCAGATCATGATCTCAGGGTCCTGGGATCGAGTCCCACATCGGGCTCCCTGCTCAGCGGGAAGCCTGCTTCTTCCTCTCCCCCACTTGTGTTCCCTCTCTAGCTGTGTCTCTCTCTGTCAAATAAATAAATAAATAAAATCTTTAAAAAAAAAAACTATCTTCAGAATTATTAAATTGAAAATTTCTTTAAAAATTCACGTATTTGTGACTTGGTCATGTATTTCATTATCACATAGCATATTTCATTTAAACTATAATATTGAAATTAGTTTGATGGATACTTTTTTTAAAAATATGGAATATAGGGGCACCTGGGTGGATCAGTCAGTGAAGTGTCTGCCTTTAACTCAAGTCATGATCCCAGGGTCCTGGGATCGAGTTCCAAGTTGGGCTCCCTGCTCAGCTGGGAGCCTGCTTCTCCCTCTCCTCCCGGCTCATGCTGTCTCTCACTATCTCTGTCTCTCTCTCTCAAATAAATAAACAAAATCTTTTAAAAAATATGGAATATGTATATAATACACTTAGGACCTTAGGACAGTTATCACAAGTAATATCAAATCAGAGCATCATTGCTCTCCACCTCAGCCCCAGCTACATTTATGGGTTCCACCCCAACCAACCCTCATATAACAAATCATTGAAGCTTAGTCTTTAGCACGCAACACTTTTACATACTGTTATTTAAATTCATAATATGTATCATTTCTCATGGAAATTACAAATTCACATGGAACAATGAATTGACAATTGGAATATTTTAATTTACCCCTCAGATTCAACTCCTTGTTTCTCTTGGATTTTGCACTGCATTAGATGCTAATTTGATAAAACTTTCTTAAAATGTAACAGGGCTATACACTGTTACCTTACTAAATGCTGCTCCCCCTCAATTTTTGGATGATTTTGGATGACTATCTTCATGACATATATAGATACCTATATAGTTATATCATTCATCCATGGTCTAACCATAAAATAGCTATAGGAGAATTTTTCAGAGCAGTAAAATGGTCAAAATACCGATGAACAAGATAATGGGAAAAGTGCTGATAATTAAGTATAAGATTGAAAAGGCAGATGTTAACCGAATCAAAGAAAAAAATTAAAAAGTTTGGATTGTAATATGGGAAGAAGCAATTTAGCAAAAACTGAAATAAAGGAGTAAAAGGGAGAGAAAGAACCAAAGATAATTCCAAACTGCCACATGAAGTAATGTTGGTAAAATCCCAAAGTATTTGCAAAATTGGGTAAAAGAGGTTAAGTGTGTGTGTGTTTATAAAAACGTAGACAAGGGTGGTCTTCACATATTAAATTTCAAAGATGTAAGGATGTAACAAAAAGGTTAGAATAATAAAATATTGAAACATCCTTATTGACCACAAGCTATATTACTAGATAAACCTTTGTTCGATGAAATTAGAAATATTAAAAAATACTATAAATCCCATGGAAAGTATTTATTTTTAATTAATTCTTATTTTTATCTTTGAAACCCCAGCACTAACACATACTGAGCATAGGAGACACTTGAAATATTTAGCTAATTCAAAATAATACTTACTGAAAGAAATCACTATGTGATAGAGTCACAAGAAGTATGGATAACAGACTGTGGCAATGGGTAAGGGTCAGGGAATAAGAGAGAGATTGTAAAACATCTAAGCCTTATTAATATATTAGTCATTTAATGACTAACAGATAACTTCCAGTTCAAGTGAAAGTAGTGTTCTCCAGAGGAAATGTTTCTATTCTGATTATATGTGGAAGTCTTCAGTATTTTTCTAAAAGTACATCTTGATGAGAGGATTAAAAGAGATACTAGAGAGGGTTTTATTGTTTGTATTTATCAATAATTCAGACAAAACCATACTAGGGTGTTAAGGATACAAAGTTGAATCAAGCACTTTCTGCCCTCATGGAAATCAGAGTCCAGAGGGAATGATGTTTCCCATTCTAATTCCCATTCCAGAGGGAATTAGAATACAGTATGGTAGGTACCATAACAGAGGTAGGCTCAGAATGCTTTAGCAGAACAGGTGAAAGGGCATGTTGTCCTGCCGATGAGATTAAGGAAGGCTTCCCAGAGGAGATGGTGTTTGAGTTAAGTGCTATTGGGATTGGCAATTAAGGAGTCCGTGGTGACTTTAATGAGAGCAATTTCTACTCTAATAAGACACAAAATCCAAATTTCAGACAATTAAGAAGTGAATGAAAAATGTAGAAATGGAGACAGTGAGTGTAGACTACTTTTCCCAGGAAATTGCTTTCTAACTCTTACTTGCTGCCTCTGAATAGATTTAATAAAGTTGCACAGCACAATTAAGTGCTGTTGCTAGTAATGGATTTTTTTCCTGCATGTTAGTAAATAAACTGCATTCTGTTTGTACAAGCTCAGTAACATGAACCCTTCCAGCAAGAGCCTTACCACTTGAAGGAGGGTCAGCTCTACACCTTGGCATTGTGAGTGTCTTTGATCCTCAATTCTTCTATTCCTCCTTTCTATTCTGGAGCTTCATAGTCTCCATTGCCAAGTATACCCGGATGAAACTTTCTCTTTCCTCCCTCTCTTCCACCTTTCTCATAATTTCTCTTTATACCGCTAACCATATATCCTCAAGTGATTCAAATATTTTATTATCTTTCTAATGCCAAACATTACCTATTGAATAAACCAAATTTCTTAGAGCATTCAAGGACCTCAGACTTTTGTTCCAGCCACTTTCTCAGCTTTATCTGCCTGTACCCTCCTCTTTCACACTTCAACTTCACCTTCCCCGCTATACACCCTGAACTTTCTGGCTTCCATTTCCTGACGCTGTTAACTTCATCTGGAATTGCCTCTTCCCTGCAACCTCATGTCTAAATCCTGTCTGACATTTATGGTCTTACTTAGTTGTCATTTCCTATAAAAGCCTTTTTTGATCTTCCCAATACTACCTTTCTTCTCAACCTCAGTTTTTATATGTGTATCTCTATGCCATTCATTCAACAAAACTTTTCTGAGTACCTACTATGTGCCAGAAACCGAAATGACCATTTTCTACTTTTTGCCCAGAGTTGAGTCACTATTTTGTCTCACCACTCCCATCAGACTATAAATTCTTTGAGATCAAGAATCACCTAATATAGCTCTAGAAGTATCTCTTCCAATGATTTACACTAGTAATTATATAACAAATGTGTTGATTGCATTAATGAATAAATTAATCTCAAATGGAGATCTATCCCTTGAAATTCAATTAAACAAAGCTAGCACCCAAATCTTTTATCCTCCCTGCCATGAAGTTCTCTCCTACCATTATCTGCAAGAATGCAATTTGTCACTTCCTCAGTTTAACTGTCTTAAGATGGCATTTTTCAAAAAATGGTATTTGGCTTCCTTGTATTTGTTCTCTTAAATTCTTCCCTATCTTCAGCTTCATACATTCCATTGAAAGATTCCAGAAGTTATAATATTAATCAAGTCCTTCCACTTTACCTCCGTGACTACCTCACTTAGCTGGTGACCATACTACAACTTCCTTCTTAAAAGGGTCACTCAGGGTGCCTGGGTGGTTCAGTTGGTTAAGTGCCTGCCTTCAGCCTCAAGTCATGATCCCAGGATCCTGGGATTGAGCCCCATGTCAGGCTCTCTGCTCTGCGGGGAGTTTGCTTCTCTCTCACCCTCTCTCTCTTGCTCTCGCTCTCTCTCAAATAAAATCTTTTTAAAAAATTTCTTTAAAGGGTCACTCAACTACAGTCACTTCCTTCTTTCAACCCATCCTACATAGTTAGCTGTGAATTTCAACTCAGATTATACTTCTTTTCAAATCTTTCCTCTTTCTGTAGCCATTATAAAAACTGTTTAATACTAACACACTTCCATTTCTTCCCTAATCTTACATCTTCTTGCTATTTGCCAACAATCTTTAGTTTTAAAATGTGCTTCACTGGGGCACCTGGGTGACTCAGTCTGTTAAGCATTGGACTCTTGGTTTTGTCTCAGGTCATGATCTCACGGTCGTGAGACCGAGCCCCATGGCAGGCTCTGTGCTGGGTGTGGAGCCTGCTTAAGATTCCCTCTCTCCCTCTCCCTGTGCTCCTTCTCCCTCCATGTGCACTCACACATACACTCTCTCAAATAAATAAATAAATCTTTTAAAAAATTAAAATAAAATGTGATTCACTTCTAGAACATTCTACCTCTTTACTCCCATCAGCATAGTTTAGTATCACTCCAGCTCTCTAGAGCCCAGCTTAAAATCTGTTTTTAAGGGAATTTTTTATTAACTTAGATTTGTGTATCACTACACTTATTTTCTATATATTGTTCAGTCACGAAATTAATTTGAATCAAATTGTATTTATCCAACTTGCCTCCCTATGCAAGTCCTCTGTTAAGGGTATTATCTAATCCAAATAATGTAATATTCAATACAAATCCCATACACTGATCTGTATTATTAATGTGAAGCTTTACTCTTCATGATGATGTTAATCTGTGGTTTTCTGCCCTTTAGGTAAGACAAATATAATGGATTAAATAGTACCAAGATAGTCAACTCTTCTAGAACTACAACATATAACAAATGATCTTTATTGACTAATCAAACAAAATTTACAGAAAAATTAATGCTACCATAACACCAGTTCCTAAAATATGGGTAAGAGATTGAATTTGAGGCTTGAATACAAGATAATTTAAAAGATACAAGAATTACCAACATTTGATAGTTAGGGGCTAGGGTTCAGAATATAATAAGGAAAAGTCTTCTGCTTCTGACTATAATAGAGTTGCTAAAATCAGATTCACTCACTGAGAACAACTACAAAACTTGGACAAAATACAAATTCACAGAAAAACCAAGTAAAAAACATTTACTAAAAAGATAAAGAACTAAGAAGAGAATTTTCCAGTCCCATGATGCTGGGGAGACAAAAATTGGAGTGCAAGTCTCACCAAAGAGGAGAGATTCAGCTTTTGAATCAGATCTTGGGAAAGCTATGCCATAGGAGTAAAGATAAATTGTAGCTTCCACTATATCAAGGTGATCTTCCCAAACTCACGTCTAAAACACTCACCAATGCAAGGTGGAATTTAGAGGAAGGGACAGGGAATTTGCCTGTGCTCTAGACCCTGCACTGAATAGGAGGCCGCCTGCCACTGAAGGAGATGCAAAGGGCCTGCCTAAGACAGATAGGAGCTGGAGAGCTGAGAAATTCTCCCCTGTCCCGCCACGATCCTTGGATCTAGTAGCAGGTAACAGCCATGTACTTCTTGGGGAAATAAAAACATGGGAGTAGACTCTCTCTATGCTGCAGACACAGAGAACCTGCTAAAATCTGAGGGTAGAGCAGAGAAACAGAAAAAAAAAAAATACCTCCAGCTCTCCAAGCCTCACACTGAACACAAGATAGTGGCAACCCAGCCCATCATGGGAAAAATTTTAAATTTGTGGTACACTAAAGATAACTATAGCAACCACAAGACCCAACTAACCTCAAATGCTGACTAAATTTGCTCAAATGCCCACATTAATGGCCTGATGAAAGAAGAGGTATTACCCTTTTGGACATTTACCTCAGTTTCAATTGCTCTTTTATATATAATATTTCACATTAATTAAAAAAAAAAAAACCAGAAAACAAAAAACAAGACACAAGTCTTAAAAAGAAAAAGGACCATGTGAAAAGATAAAATAGTCAATAGAATCAGACCCAGAGATGATCCAGATGTTGGAATTATCAGACTTAAGAAAGAGAATAAAGAGATGTATTAATTTATTAATTTCAAAATAGTAACGAGTCACCGTTAACTTCTCAGAGATTAGAAATGGAAATAAAATGAAAAAACAAAATGAAATAAATGAAAAATAAAACTTTAAAGTGCTAAGAGTAAAAAAATCAACAACCTAGAAACAAATGCCCAGAAAAAAATAAGAGAATATCGTAAGCAGAGCTCCACTAAAAGAAATTCTAAAGAGAGTTGATTAGGCAAATGGAAAGTGATGTGATCACAGATGCAATCATGGTAACATAGAGAAGAATGAGAGCACTAAAAAGGGTAAATATGTGAGATAAGATAAATGGATATTTACTGTTCAAGGAAAAACAGAATACATGAAATAAACAGTTTATTTTGTTCAAAAGAAATCTATTAATATTGAAAGCTGAATGATCACATCTAAATCAATAAAGCACAAATTTGAGGAAAATGTTTACCCGAGTGCTCATCTAGTCTACACTTGAGTTTAATGTTGAGAAGCTCACTATTTTCTGAGGTAACCTACGCTATCTATAACTATGCTGTAAATGTCTTTATACTGAGTGATAATCTATCATCTTCTTGAATTTCTGCCTCCTGGTCCTAATTCTACTCTCTACAAAGATACACAATAAATAATTCTAATTTCTGTCACATATGCTTGAAATAAGTATAGTACCCTCCAATGTAATAGAAATGTTTTATTCTGTAGCCAAACATCCCCAGTCTAAACCATCCTTCACAGGAGGTGGTCCAGTTCTCCTCTAACCCAGAATCTTCTGCATGTACCTCACTTTCTTGATATCTCTGAAATAGATCCCAACATATGAAGCAAAATCCTGTAGTGACCAAGGCATTCTTGCTTTCCCCACTCCGTGTGTGCAGCAATGACATTTATCTTTTATAAGGGGAGAAAACCATGCTATTTATTCATATGTAATTCCTAATTTTACTTCTGTGAAAGCTCTGGCCCCAAGAGGTTAGGACTTATTTTTGTTCACTGAATGCTATTGCTCAGAAATATTAGGCTAGGAATAGTATACAAACAAAAATAGGCCAACAAGATTCTGGAGGCTATTTTAAATAGTGGACAGTAGTATAGTCTAAAATTGTGACTTTTGGGTTGTCAAAGAAGGAAAGACTGGGGTAATGGGGGTATTGATAAGGCGTATTGCCTAATTTTGGATGTATGTGGCATAAGAGGGATGAGTCAATGATGACTATGACTTTTCAAGCCTCAGTAACAAAGAAAACAAGAAAAATATGGAAGTCAGGATGCATGCCTTATTACTGAGAGAAATGTGTTGCTGTAATTTAAATTATTGGATATTGGAAATAACTTGCAGACAGGCATAGATATAAGACGGGAGATTTTGTTGGAGGACAGGGATGGACTTTTAGCTTGATACATGGTAGCTCGAACCATAAGACAAAGGAACAAAGGCCTATCAATGTGCTCTAGCCAAAGACGGTCAGGAACATACCTATGGTTGAGCAAATTGGCTTTATTGCTTGTTTGCAAATAAGGCCACACACCGTAGGAAACTGTGTGGCATTTCAGTAAGAGGGTGTTAGAAATAACTTACTATAGGATTGGCGCTTAGGTTAGATGCTTTGTGGGAAGATTCAAGAAAGTAAAACTTTGAACTGCTTACTGTCAGGATGTGGCGGTAATTCTATGATTGTGTATCTTAAGAAATCTTATCTAGATAGAGGGAAGACTAGAACAAAACTGAAGCTGTAATTCATAAAGAAGCAACAGTTACTAGTATTAGCAAGCGTGAGCAATGTTTACCATCTTTGTGGTTTGCAGTGACTTTATTTTCATCTGTGCTCGGACAAAATTACAAAGGGGTCTTTTGGTCTCACCTTTCTACAGTTAGAGTGTCCTTGTCTAATGTTGGTGTTCAGTAAAATAGTTGATGTTTGACAGGGGAACACCTAGGCTGTGAATGCCAGGCCAACTCCTAAAAATACCATAGCCTCGCTGCAAGTGTCAAGCCATTCTCCAAATGTGAGGGGTTGGTTTTGTCCCTCAGACCACAACAGTGGAATTTAGAATAGGAAAGATAGTCACAGAGCTAGAGAAGCAGTCATGAGGAGGTAGAGAGCAAGGACAGACCGGTGCTCATCCCTGGTGAGAGGGTGGTCAACATTGCTAAGAGGATTTGGAGCTGTTTGGAACTAGAGGGGGAAAAATGGAGTAAAAACATCATTGAATCAAGGTATCACTGATGATCTTCAAGACAAGTTTGGGGGGGAGTTTTGCTGTTTTGGTGTTTTTCAAAACAGAAGTTTAAAGGGCCACAGAACAAGTTGCAAGGCTATGGAGAAGGAGACACTGTGGCTAAAGACCAATCATTGGAAAAGTTTGGCAGTGAAGAGGAGAGCAAGGGAATGTTAACTAGAAGATTTTGTGAAATCAATTTAAGGAGTGTTTTCCCCTAACAGAGAGATGACTGTTACATGTTTGAAGCTGAGGAGAAGGATCCATTGGAAACAGCAACAGTGAAGATGCTAGTAAAGCAGTAAAACCAGAGAGGGGTCTGAGACTAAGAACTTTGGGACATATGTCTGTCCTGGAGAGAAGGCAGGACTCCTTCACATCCTGGCCCCAGCAGAGAATGTATTGGTACCGAAATCGAAATGTTGAGTTGGGATATAGGGTACATGTGGGAATGGATGACAGGTAAAATCGTCTTTTTTTCCCTTTTCCTTTTTCAGTGAAATTAGAAACTAAGATCATTAGCATAGGAGAAAGGGAGATACAAAAACCTGGAGAAGGTTCAAGTCATTTGGTAAGAAGTTGTTTAGTAAATCAACAAAAGATACTGTTTTCTATTAAGTCACCCATTTTATTAAAGAAGAAAATGCAACTGTTGCTGTATATTATGAATTTACAGAGGATTTAAAAGGGAGAGCCCTTTTATTCTCAACAAAAGGGGGGAGTGGTTGCCATCTTTTTACATTAAGAGTGGTCCAAACAACCCTTTTTCTTGGGGTATCCATGCTAGATTAAATATTATTTGACACAAATAATTTAAAACTTTTTGGGGGGCTTTTGAATACTGTGTCTCCCAAAGGAAAAAAAAATCTTGCTGTTTTCAAAAGCTAGAGAGAACGTCACCAGAGACAATACCCGTCCAGAAGGCTGAATTCCATAATATCTAGAGCGAAGAAAACGTTTCCACTCGCAGTCACAAAAATGGGCCCCCCACTTTCCTCTGAATTCTGTGTATGTGTATCGAAATAAGGAGCTGGCCCTCTCCTTCCCGGCATTAGGTGTGATTGAGAGATAACTCAGCCCGCAGCGGCCGAGGCGGTTTTTGTGCACGCCGTAGCACATGCTCTTGTGAGCATCAAAAGGAGATGAAGCCTGATTAACCATTTTGAAATCTATCGGATGAGGAGAAGTCCTTACAAAACAACTTTTATACGCTTTAATTAAAAACGTGTTCCGGCAGCTCAGAGCTGAATGGGCTTGAGGGGGAGCAGGGCTGAGCCCGTTGCTATGACAACACCAAATCTTTTCACGCCTGGCCCTTCCCCAGCACACTCTGTCTAGCTCTGGCCAGCCATTAATTTGCCTCCATCCCATATCTCACTGGCCCAGTCCCTTGGCTGGGAGTCCATGGAAGACCCAGTATTATCTACTTTTTCTGCCATGGCATCTCTCCCTCACTCCCTTTCATCATTTCATCCCTTATACATTTCTCTGTCAATCCCTATTTTCTTGTTTTTCTTGAAAACGAGTTTACCCCCGAGTGGAAAATATTTTTTTAAAAAAATGGGAGGAGGGGCTCACAGCATAGGAATCACTGCTAGTTACCCTTCACGATAAATCCATTTTTAGTGCTCTTGAGTGTACCTGAGAAGGATCTCACTGTGTTCTACATTTTTTTTTTCAGGTTTAACACTGGCTACTATACCACTCTTTCTGTTGCTGAAGATAAGGCTGAGATAAAAAGGACTATGTTTTATTCTGTTAATTTGTGCTCATTAAAATCTCAGGTTATTCCACAAACAGTCTCATCCGGTAACAACTGTCAGTGAATGTAAGACTTTGAAATATGTCCTGAAACATCACAGACCTCACTCTGCTTAAGAAGGATCTTGAATATTTTAAAAGTAGTGCTTATTATACAGAGACTTAAATAAAACCCAGTGTCATCACTTGTTGTACCATATGAAACAAGAATTGGGTGGAACTTGCCCATCACACAAGCTAACTTGAGAGAACCCGATATATTTGCAATCTTGTATTCAATGCATTTTTAGACTATAATATTATTACACAACTTCTAAATGTTACTCTTTGGGTCATCAGAGGCCTTACAACTTGCATTTTGATGACAATTCCAATTTTCCCTTTCACCTATTCGGTTTTATAAGATAAGATAGGTGAGTGGAATGCATTGGAGATTGTTTCTCACTTGTTCTCCCTACTTAACTCAGTCTCCTCTTACTGTGATTAAACTTCCAAAGTGAATAATTTGTCAGATTCTGTAAGGATTTGCTTTCTAATTGCCTAACTCAGTAGAGATGTTGTAACTTAAGAGACAGGTGTGGTGGATCTAGAGTGTTAATCCTCAGCATAGCATGGCCCAGTGGCCACTGTAGAGAAAATGGGTGAATCCTTCGGAGCCATGGGAATGCAGAATAGTTTTGAGTCTGAGATTCCAAATCATAATACAACTTTGAAGCACTAGCCTCTGCATCCATGAAATTGAAATTTAGAAATTTAACTTCTCTTTAGAAGTTATATAATGAACTTCCTCAGTCTCTTTACTATATAAAACTCTGGCATAATATATTCCTAATAGGCCACATGTAAATCTGTGGGCCACAAATTCACAAATACTGTAAACTCACTCTAGAATAGGAAACAGTATTTCCTTTAAATGAACCACCCCCCAGGTTAGTTTCTAGGTTCTTTTCTTACAATTTAAGAATTTACCACATTTTAAGAAATTGAAATCCTTTGCCTTCTTACCATAGTCATACTTAAAATGTGAAGAGTCTGCGTGACCTAGCATTGGATGGCATCTCACAAATGGACCAAGTCTCCTGTTGATAATTATCTGGTATAATTTAAATGGATTAGTGAGGTTTAACTTTCTTATCCCCTTCTCAGTATTAAGAATAATAAAAAAAAAATCAAAGGCTTATATGTGCTAAAGGTGTCTTCCCACCTGGAGCACTTAATTTGGATCAATCTTAGAGGGGTACTAAAGGAATAAATGTGTATAGATTGACTAATAGACATTCAGGTATCTGAAACAGGTTTAAGACCTAATAAAAATGTATCCTCAAAGAGGCATTTTACCTAACTATCAGAGAAAATATTCCATTGGCAAAATGTTTTGTGTTGTGAATACAATGCTTCTCCATTACACCGATAAGAAAGAAAGAGTCCTTCAATTCTTGACATTTAAATCTATTCTGGACCTGGCCTGGTAAAACTCTGAGGGGAATAATCTTGCAGGTGAGTGGACTAGAAAACATAATAAACAAGTCTTTTCCATCACCATATTCTATGGCCCCATAATTCAGTGAATCTCAAGGCTAAGTATACTTCGGGGTTGCACTTTAGATAACATAGAACTCTCGTTTCTACTGAAATGTTTTACATTTCCTTCCCTCCTAATTTTGTTTCATAGCCAAAGACATCCACATGAAAATCATGGTATCTTTTGTTTAGTAATTCATCCATCCTATAGTGCCCTGCTTACCTGAAGTCACATAATCCTTTATGTGTGCTCTGGCACTAGACAAATTGTTTATGTGATAAACCACAGGACTATCCTGTACCTTCTGTGGTCTGGCGGATAATGTCAGAATTAAAGCTTTTTGGTGGTTGTTTTGAACATGTTGTTATTCACAGAATGGTTCTTAGACTGCATCCGGAATGTAGTTACTCTGTAGTACTCAAAATATCATAAAAATTAATTCCCAGCCATCTCTACCTACACAGAACTTATTCTGGTCATACATGTTATGTTAAATTCATATTCAAGTTGTTAATCTGTAAAATCTAAACCACTGCCCTCCTTACCCTGTATAAATGCCTTTCTCTCCCCAACATTTCTAAACATGTGAAGGAAGCGCAGCGATCTACCACATGTGGAGTAGCATGTCACAATTAAGGACAAAGATTAAACCTCCAATTGATGTTACCAAAGAGAAAGGTGACTAAAGTAACACCACACCTGAAATGTACTGGTCACCAAAATTTAAACCTATTATTTAATAGGTTAATAAAAAGTGGGGTAAGGGTCCAGAAGAGAAGGCACTCATTCTTTTATAACTTGTAATAAGTATTTGGCGCTTAATAACTCATCTAAAGAATAGCACTACCCATGAACTTCTTTGTTAGAGTCTCAGAATATCTTCAAGGTAAGTGTTTTACATCCCTTTTGATGTAAATGAAAAAGATTTCATAAAAGTAAATATATGTTTTACATGAGTTATATTCAGGATGCTGTTCTATAAGACAAAAAGAAAAAGGAAGAAAGAACTGAAGGCTTCTCATTAATCTTACCTATCACATTGGATTTTTTCTCCTCCTCTCCCTCCCCCAAGTGCCTAAAAATTGAAGTGGTCAGAGTTTTAGGAGCCAAATTCGTAAAGGTTACTCCACTTAATGATGAAGGGAATTAAATAAATTCCTATATTTCTTGATGAGAATAATGCCTAGCTGAGAGCCTGAAATCTGAAACGCTTTTCTTGGTTTACCCAAATCAATTGATCACTTTATTGCTTTCATACTCTGGGGACAGTTTTGTAGATGGCAAGTTCTCATGGATGCTCCTTTAAATCAGATATTTAATTGTATGTGTGCACTCTATGTATCAGAGCCAGCACGTGTATACTATAGGGTGTGTGTGTGCGTGCGTGCGTGTGTGTGTGTGTGTGTGTCTAATTCTCTGAAGAAAAAGGTGAAGAATTGGTCTCTTGAAGATTGGGACAGTCATGACTAATTGGCAAGGAACCACCAATCCTAATCCACAGTTCCTACCGTAGCAGATTCCGTAAGTGTTGTTGCAAAACAAAAAACAAACAAACAAAAACCTTTAAATTGTCTCTCATTCTTTGTCTGGCTAAAATAAAACTGCAATACATCATTTCCTCAGTAATGGGTGAGGGGGACAATAGGGTCGTGTAGGAAGTATACCTAGTAATGAAATGATTGAAACCTGTATTTTAGACAATAAGCTATAGAGGTCTTCTTGGGTCATGATTCTTAGGGAATTTCCCACTGTCTCTGTCTCTCTACTCTCTGTCTCTCTCTCTCTCTCTCTCTCTCTTTCACACACACACACACACACACACACACACACACACACACACACACACACTGGGTGAAGGCACGTGATACTGCCTGTTTTAGTCTTTTTTTCACCTCCCTTCACTCAGGAGAGCAGAGAAGCAAGGGCTAGAGGTGGCTGAAAGGGCAAGGATGGCAGTGGAACCCCGGAGGAGGCGCCGACGTCCAGGTCGCGGTCCAGGACAGTGTCTACCCAGCCGGAAGCAAAGTGGGTGGCGCAGCACTCCCAGCACCCGGACCCTGCGCCCGGATGCACGACGTGGTGCCCCGGCCATCCTGGCCCAGGCTCCTGGAGCGCCGTTGTGCGTGCGATCCGTGCGGATGGCTGGCGTGAAAGCAAGTGGGGGGAGAGCCTGAGCAGAAGGACTCCAGAACAGGGGCGATTTAAAGCCCCGTTTTATCGGTGCTAGGGTGCGAGCAAAGCTGGCCCCGAACCGAGGGCACCTGGGTTGGGTGGCGCGGCCGGGATGCTGGGAACCCTTCGCGCTCAGCCAGGGGCGCTTCTCGGCCCTCCTGGGCCGCACGCCCCGGGCGCCAGGGACGGCTCCGCAACTGGAGTCCTGGAGGGAGGAGAGTAAACACCCAGCCCTCGGGGCGGCCCTCGGGGAATGATTGCAAAGGGAGACACGAAAAATAAATCAAACAAGAGAGCCGCCCCGCCCCCTCCCGGCGCTGTCTCCGCGGGCGGCGCCACCCGTCCTGCAGCCTCCGGGCGGGCCCCGCGCCCCCGCGCCCCCGGCACCCAGGGGGGAGCCGCAGCCTGGGCTAGGCTGGCCGAGACCGCGCTTCGGAGCTGGTCCCAGGAGCGCGCTTCGCCCTCCCGCCCCGCCCGGCCGGGCCCCTCGGGCGGGATAGAGCCCTGCTTTGCTCTTTTCGTTGGCCAAGCACAATTGTGTTATTGGAGATAATGAATTCAATCCCCATCAAAGGGCATTAGGCTCGCCCGGGCCTTGGAGTTGCTGATGCCTTTTTTTTTTTTTTTTTTTTTAACTAGGAATGAAAGGCTGTGGAGGAAAAAAAAAAAAATTCTCTGGGGGAGCCTTTCCCCTGATCACCGCTTTTGAAGTGAAGGGGCCGGGCCATTGTTGTTCACCTCGCGGCCCATACGGCTGAAGAAAGCCTGGGCTTTTGATGGGCTGAGAACCGCCTCGGCAATGAGCACCACGTCGGGCCGCGCGGCCTGCGGGCAGCATATGTCTCGGGGCGCCCGGGCACCGTCTGGCGGGCGGGGCGGCAGGCCCGGCGGGGAGGGGGCTCCGCCGCGCGATCGGCCTGGGAGGCAGGGACCAGACGCAAGGCCCGCACCCAGTAGCCGCGTCCCCCGGTGCCCCAAGGCCTCTGGCCCCGAGGTCTCGGTTCCTGGCGCCCACTTCGTGGCTCCACGCAGGGGGTTCCATCGTCTGTGGTTAATCAGTTAAGACCTCTGACTGGGAGGCCAGCCCTTTAGAGGTGAGGGTGGGGAAGGCAGGGGTCTCGTGAGCGCAGCCAGCCAGCGTGGTTGGAAGTCTTTATTTTTTTTTTTAAACTATTGGAACCGAGCAACTAAGGTGGCTGGCTGAGCTAGAGCTTGATGAGTCTGAGAAGGCGTACCCCTCCGAGAGGGGCATCCGTGCCACACGCAGTTGAGATGTTTCGCCTGTGACTAGCCCCCGCGCAGCGCGACCGGGCTCCAGGCGGGGGTGAGGGGACAAGCAGAGGGTAGGCAGCAGCACGCCCGCGGCCCGCTTGGCCAACAGGGCAGTTTCTCCAGCGTGCGCCGCGTCCCGCCTCGCAGTTCTGAACCCAGGACAGAACATTAACATCAGATCACCTTTTCCAAAAACTTGTTGCACGCATTTAATTAAGTTTACTTTCCGTGCCCTCAACGTGAACTTTTCCCACCTCGATACGCATCCCACGACGTTTCTCGCCCCCCCCCCCCCGCCCCCAACCCCAGGCCTCCCTCCTCTGAAGTCTTTGGCCCAACGGTCAGCAACTAGAGCTGTTCTTTTCCCTTCCGGGTCTCCAACCCCCGCCACTCACCCAACCCCCGCCCCCCCCAACCACCAAAGGATCCGGGTTATCCGCCCCATTAATATATTAGCCAGGCATAACAAAAGGAAGCGCGTGTCTGCAGAAGGCAGTGTGACTCCAGGGAGAGGTGAGGAAACCTGGCCGGTGCCCTGCACAGCAACACGGCTCATTGCAGTTCGAGCTCGTGATCGGCCTCCACCTAGGCAAAATCTGTGAAAGACGCGGTGGGGGTTGGCGCTCTGGGGGGAGCTAATGTTGGGAGCTGATACAAACCCAGGCGTTTGTAGCTGGGTTATGGGAGTGAAGAAGCTCAAGGCTCCCGGGTAAGGACCCAGAGCTAGGGGAACTTCCAAAAACGCACCAGTCACCTGAATCAGGCAAAGAAAATCAGCTGTCTGGGAGTGTAGCGCTAGATGGGAGTCTCCTTCCAACCTCGTGCATAATGGGTCCTTAAAATTAAATATAAAAATGAAAGAAACCACCACAAAACCCTTACATTCTTCTCATTAAATTGCTTATGTTTTAAAATAACAGCTCTTTGGTGTGAGAGGAAAAAAAAAAAAACTGACCTGGGACATGATTAGACAAGCAGAGGAGTAACTAAAATTTCATGGGAGAGCGGGAAAAGAAACTAAAGAGATTTCCAATTGAATGCATTGTTCCCTATTTCCAAGCAGTGCTTGGTGGGGGCGGTTGTATTTCCAGGTTGTTTTTCTGGGTTTCAGGGATTTTTCTTAAAAAGCCCCTGATGTAATCTTGAGGAAAGAAGTAGAAAGTCAACCCAGGGAAACATCACACTTAGAACTCTGAGTCAGGCCTGCCCTAGTGTTGGCCGTTCTGAACTTGATCTTGATGTGACTTGACCAGCATCCCACCTGAATTCCGCGGTCCTCAAGCACCTATTCCATTTAAGCCCTTTTCCCCCCCAGATTTTGAGGGAGAATAATCTGCTTGTGTACTCTACCTTGACTAGAACATAGAGAATCCCAAAATATCATGAAATGTCATCTAGAAGGAGGGATGCTTCTCACTTTCTGGGGCTACAGAGGGGGAGTTTATGCTCACCGTGAGCATTGCTCTTACACTGTGTAGTCACAGCTGACATAATTGGAGAAATGAGGAAGTTAGAAAAAAGAAAGGTAGCAAGTGAGGATTTCCCCCTTGTCAGATTTTTAAAAAATGTTTATAGGAAAATGCATTCCTTTTATAAGTTAAAGTTGAAATGGATGGGTATTTTCCAGCTCCACATTGCTCGCTAGAATGATGACTGGAGGGGGCAGTGGGAAGGTAAGGGCTGCCGTCTGAGCTGTCCAAAGTTCAGTGAACCGAGCTAGACTGGGAGCTAAAAGAGAAACACCAATGAAACCATTATGGTCTTAAACGTAACTATTTGGAAGAAAAAAACCCAGAACATTGAAAGTAATCTGTTATTAAATGTTATTTGGACACACCAAATAGGATCAGTGGTAGAAAATAAAACTTGCAGAGACGGCTGCTTTAAAAACAAAAACAAAAACAAAGACCTTTTATGTCTCCAGATTCTATTTCCAAATGGGAAGGTTGTAAAATCTTCCAAGTTGTTTCATTTTATTACATTCTTACTCTCATGAGTTTCTATTGATGTTAGTGATTCTGTTTGAGAAAATCTTATTTCTAAATTTCAGCATAATTTAATGACCTATTTTAGCCCCAGGTAGCTCACAAATAATTAACTTTTGCACATAATTATCTTGAACTAATTAGACATTATCTTAAGTCCATTTAGTTGCAAAACACACTTTACTACAACCCAAATAAGCAATTAAGATTTGATTTTTGAAAATAAAATATTTTTAGAAATTTATTAAACACCTATTAAATAAGTTAAGCAATTTTATCTTTTCAATGAGTGTTTCCTCTTGACATATTGAGGTATCACATTAAAATACATTATAGCTAAATGTTCTACAATATTACTGCTAAATCAACAGAAAACCAATTGATCTTGAGGAAAGGTTAATTAATTTGGGCTACAGGTCTCCTACTTTGGTCTGCATTGAAAGGAATTTGTATTGATCACAGAAAATTTTTGCAAAGAAACTTAATAAGCATTTTTATGAAATTGAGATCAATTTTTAAAGTGCTAAAACAACAAGATTTTTAAATTTTATCACTCCAGGAATTCTTTTCTGCTATGGCTCATTCGAATCTGTTAGTCTCCTGAGAAACGTAATATTTTTTTACACTTTCAGTGAAATCAGCCGAGTATTCCAGGCTTCAGAAAATGAAAACAGAAGTTAAGAACATTAACAGGATTTTGTTTGTTTAATCCTTCCTCCCTTAATAATGCTCACCAGTTTATTCTGCTATGAAGAGTTCACGAAGGGACAATGGAGATTAAATTTTATCTGTGACGTAAACACTGTAATAGCCATCATGTAGAAAACAGACCGAGCTGCCTTCTACTTGGGAACACTTCTAAGTTGGGTAGTTTCTGGTGAGCTTTCCCCCTAGCTGTGTTTAGTTGTCTTCTCTTTTTATCAATTCAAAAAAAACGTGTCAGGCCCGGAACAAGGTGAAAGTTAACATTTGAAGTTCTCTTCCCCAGGACTATATTCCCTCCCAAAACATTTTTCTTTTTTTTTCTCAAAGTGCTCGGTGGTGGCGTCGTCACTCGATCGGAGAGCCTTGGAAGCGTTGCACTAGACGGTCTGCAGGAAGGATTTTTTCTTCTCACTCCCTCCCTCCCCATCCGGAGACCCCCTCCCCCACCTCGAGGGAAATTCCTCCATCAAGGGAGCCCGGTGGGCCGCGGCTCGGCGGTCAGCATCCCCTTTCCGCCCTCGTCGGCAGGAAGGAGTGTCCGAGGTGAAGAAATACAGAAATTCGGAGACGAAAGCGGGGGTGGGCGGGGATCAGGGAAGGCAGCGCGCTCGAGGAGGGTCGTCGCAGCACTCCCTCGGAACCACAGATGTTTTCCTCCTGGCCCCGGGGCGAGGCGCCCCAGCCCCGGGCGTTCCCGCGTTTGTGTGTCCGGGTTTCCGAGGAAGGGATTACCCAGCGGGAGCAGCCGCGGCAACGCGGGTGTTGGGGCCGCAGGAGCGGTAAAGCGACGCCTGGCCTTCTTTGTTGACTTTTAGGTCTCGGGCTCGACAGATTTATTCGCTAGGAGGGGAAAATGCCCAAACAATAAAGAACTAACTGCACTTGTCACCCCGAGATGCCTGCGGTCCTGCTCTGTCCCTCTTCCCCGGCAACCGCCCTCCGCGGCTCCAATCCGCGCGCCCTTCCCAACGCGCAGGGCGCAGCTCGCCCAGAGGCGGCAGAGCGCGCGCAAGGTGCCCGCAGGTGCTTTACTGCTCAGAGGCGGCAGGAAAGCGCGTGAGAAGCCCACCAAACCAGCTCCCCGCGACCCACCTTGCTAGCTTCTCAGGCAGGTTTCCAAAGTGGCCTCTGCCAGCAGCCTGCGGCGCCTCGCCCCCCGCAAGCCCAGAAAAAGTGTCTGCCAAGTAAGAGAGCGAGAGCTGAGGCCCACTTAAGCCTGGTGGGTGAAGGCAAGACATTGA
Organism: Callorhinus ursinus; assembly: GCF_003265705.2. NCBI lineage: Eukaryota > Metazoa > Chordata > Mammalia > Carnivora > Otariidae > Callorhinus > Callorhinus ursinus. The sequence continues at coordinate 14,518,925 of NW_027397070.1, forward strand.
TAGTGCTCGTATGTTAGAGAGGGAAGGGACCATCACCGAAGGGAACGCACGAAAGTTAGACGATTTAGACTCGGTGGGGCTGGTAAAATTCCTCGGCCCAAACTCACGGCCTGAAGTTACATTTGGAATTCAAATTTGCCAACGCGTTTGTTTACCCGCCATATACATATAAATAACTATTGAGATTGAAAGCTTTTTCCTCTATTTGGGACTTTAATGTCCTTCCGAAAGGCCTCCAAATTACATTTTGAAATTATCCAAACCAGCTATTTCCCTCTCCTCCTTTCATTAGCTGAAGTGGGGGGGGGGGAGGATGGGATTTCTGGATTTTTCTCAAGTGCTACATGCCACCCCTTCCCTCATCTGGGGAGGCAATTACGCGATAATTAAGGGACTCACACAGCTCTTTTTATCTTGTCCGCACTGCAGAGTGGGGCGATCAAAGTAAAGGCTGTCCAAGTTCAAGCCCCGGCGAGGATGGAGTTCATACACAAGAGCTCAGGCAGGCTAGCCTCTGCTTGGGCTGGTGTTGTTATTGTTGATGTCAATCCGAACAAGACTTACAAAGAAATAGGTGGACTGGAAAGTGAGCCTACTATCAAAGGAGATTAATGATTTTGTGATCTCAAGCAACTGTAGGGGTGTGAAGTTGCATTTAAAGGCTTCTTAGAAGGCAAACAAATCATCAGCTTTAAGTTCTCAGGAATGGTATTTTTAGAAACAATATTTTTTAAAAGTATCATCACAAAATACAAAATAGCAGCTACCCCGAAATGTCCTGGTGGCACAAAGCTTCCCCTGCAGGAGAGATTTAACTCGACTCCCCCGGCCCCCTCCAAAGCTACCATGATGGTTAAGTTTTGTTTCTCTTTCAATGAAAAAAAAAAAAAAGTTCAGGATTCTCCGTTGTAGACAACTTAATTTTATCAGCCACATCTGATACTTTATTCTCACTAGAATACTTCTCAGATAAAGGAATATTAGACATTGGGGCAGGGGGAAATGTAGTTATATTAATGAATTTGATTTCATTGTGGACAGACTCAAAGGAAACAGAGGAGGCTTAAGCTCATTTAAAAAAATAAACATTATTGGGAATAAATACTCTTAAAAATCTCAATTCTTGGGATATTAAATCAATTTATCTACCCATTTTTATTGAATTTCTTTAACTGGTTTTTACTAGCGTCATGTTCATATAATAAACAAACAAAACAATTTTGTTTTATATCATTTTCCCTTTTTGTTATTTATATTCAGTGCCGGACTTTGGAAAATATCATTTTCAGAATACCCATTTTGGATTTAATTGAGGAAAATAACAGATATACCTTTTTGTTAACATTTGATTTATTTAAAGTCCTTAACTGCAAATGATCAAGAACATATTCCACGGTTTAAAATTTATCATTTTCGTTATTTAAATCAAAATATTTTAATTACAATCACATTGATAAAATTAACATTTTTAATTTGTAATTTTAACCATCATTTAAAGCAATTTCAACTATAAGGAAAAAAAAAGGAATAAACCATGCAATAAATTAACATTGAGAAAGCAAAGAAGAATAATGAAACCCGTCTGGCTATACTAACACCATGTCCAACTGTGAAAAGTGCATTAACACTGAATGAAACAAGCACACGATGGCAATAATTAAAATGGCCACAATCAGTTGGATTTTGGAATTTTGGACCAAATTTTGAAATACCACTCCCTATAACTTATCTCTCCTCCAACATTGTAATATTCCCTTTCTCCTGGAAAAAAATATTTAAATGGTACGGATACATAGAAGCTAATTTTGTACATGGTATGTGACCTCAGAATGACATGACAATGGCACTCTGCAAAGCAAAGAGCAGAGTTATTGAGGATGGCAATTCTTGAGGAATTGATTCTCAGGGCTATATGTGAGTGGAGAAGACAAGGGAGGAGGGTGTCTTTGTAACTTCTTGGTCAGGCAACTCTTGAAAATGTACCATGTATATCACCTAACTATTATTTCTACATGTTATGCAAATATATGGAGGATGTCTACATATTTGAGCATGTGCATAAATAAGTTCGTACATAATATATGTGTATTTCATTTTAAGACAGCTATCTGAATGTATCAGAAATGGAAGCTGAATAATGGCTCTGATGTTTATAATCAATTTATGTTTTGCTGCACAACAGCAGTATTGTCCTTCAAATACTTTTAATAGCCCCTAGTGTCTACTTGTTTCTTCACCCTTTCAGTTCTTATGGTTAAGAGTATTGCCACAGACCTGTAAACTTGTGGAGGATCAGGTGAGGGGGTGGGGGAAAGCACAAACAAATATTTTACAAGTTTGACCATTTCTTTCTTTCTTTCTTTTTAAATAAACCCTGCACAGACTAGAACGGTGTCTGGAGGGGAAAGAGGGAAGAAAGGGAGAGGAATAAGGAAGTAGGAGGATTTTATATATACATTTGTGGATTGTTAAACATTGCAGGAAAAAATCGTGTTGGTTTGGGACTGGTTTTCTTTGTAATAATATACACAAGGCATTTCGAATACAATAACAAAGTAACAGTCCTTTGCACTGGGGAAAAGATTGTGCACACACACAAAAAATGAAATAAAAATAGTTGGGATTTCATTATGCTGTTGTCGGCTTGGTATGTGTGGATTTCTCTCTCTCTCTCTCTGTCTCTCTCTGTCTCTCTCTCTCTCTTGCTACCAGCATGGCCATGCCAGACAAACCCCCAGTCCCAGGGAGCTAGGAAGTGTTTAGGACGGGTCTGGAATACACACCTTGGTAGTAGGCCGGCTCCAGGGCTGAGGGCTCGATGGGGCTCCTGGTGGCCACCGAGGCGCTGCCGAGGGGCAGGCTGGCGGGCAACGCAGCGCCATAGGGCGAGTACTGTAGTGCCTGCTCATATGCCTTGAAGTCCAGCTTGTGCTGCTGCTCCGAGGAGGACATGAGGTTGTTGATGGAGAAGGGGTGGTTGAAAGAGTAATGGGGGTCTCCTTTCAGGTGCAGCTGGGACTCGTGGGGGGCCAGGCCATGCGCCGGGTGGGAGGGGGGCACAGATACCAGTGCCCCGGGCCCGGAGCTGATCGGGGGCGCAGCCGAGGAGGATGGAGTCTTCAACTCCGAGGCGCCCCCTGTCGCCGTCGCCCCGCTGTGGTCCAGAGTCTGGGGGCTGGCAGCCGGCCCAGGGGCCGGCGCGCCCTCTAGCTGGCCTGCCTTACCGTGCACGCCCCGATGAAGGGGCGAGTTGGCAGTGGGGTTGGCGGCACTCGAGGGGTCCTTGCGGCTCTCAGGACCGCCCTTGGCGCCGCCGCCGCCGCCGCCGCCGCCACCCCCGCTCCCGCTTCCGCCCCCGGCCCCCGGCTGCTTCTCACACTTGAAGCGCTTCTGGCGGCGCAAGTAACAACCGTTCTCAAACATGTTGCCGGAGTCCGGGTGCAGCGTCCAGTAGGAGCCCTTGCCCGGCTTGTCCGGGGAGCGCGCCACTTTGACGAAGCAGTCGTTGAAGGAGAGCGAGTGCCGGATGGAGTTCTGCCACCGCTGCTGATTCTGCCGGTAATAAGGGAAGAGGTCCATGATCCACTGGTAGATCTCGCTTAGCGTGAGCATCTTGCTGGGCGCCTGCTGGATGGCCATGGTGATGAGCGAGATGTACGAGTAAGGCGGCTTAGCGTGCGGGTAGCTGCGCTTGAAAGTCTTGGCGTCGCCGCCGCCCCCCGCCCGGTTGCGGCCCAGGTTGGACGGCGCGTACGCCATGGGGCTCATGCACGGGTTCATGGCAGCCGCGTAGGGGCCCAGGCCGTTCATGGAGGCCGCGGGCTGCGCGCCCATGGCGCTCATGCTGCCCGGGCTCAGCGTCGTCCCCATGGCCGTCACGCCCGCCGCCGTCATGCTGTTCATGGCGCCCGCGGAGCCGCCCGGCATGCCAGCCACGGCGCCCGGACTCAGGCCGGCGCCCAGGCCCGGGTTTGCGTAGGACATGTTGAACGAAGCTGGGGTCATGTTGCCGCTCGTGGTCATGGTGTTCATGGTCATGTAGGTGTTCATGGAGTTCATAGAGCCCAGGCCCGAGTTCATGTTGCTGACGGGGACGGAGGAGTAGGCCTGGAGCGGAGACAGCGAGGGAAGAGGCCCCGAAGGGCGGGGTTAGTAGTGGAGCCGGCGGCCTAGCGCCGGGGGCAAACCCGGAGACGTGCAGAGAGCATTTCTGCAAAGCATAGGGCCCCCCACCCGGGGCAAACCGTCAGGCGCCCTCCCCAGAAAGAGCAAAGAAATGTCTTACGCAGCAGGGGAAAAATCTTAGCGCGGCAGGCATGAAAGACCAGCGCTCACAGAAAATATGTCCCCAGGAAGATGTGTAATCGCCTTACATGCCAGGCTCAGGGGCCGACTTCTAGGGCCCCTCCATCGCCTTCTGCATCCACGCCAGTTGGTATCCCAGTCTCCACCCCAGACCGGCCTCAGCAAAGCCCTTTTGGTTAAATGGAGTTAAACTCCGAAAACAGAATTATTTTCTGACTCTGCTTATTCACCCCACCTTACGGGGTGCAGTGGGTTCGGCGGCGTAGCCCCCCCGGGGGTGGACAACAGAACACCAGCTCTGTGCCTATCTCGCCTAAGCCGGCCAGGCTGGGCTGACCACATAGTAGCCTGGGCTGTGTGGGGTGGCTGTTAATTAAACTCTCCTTGATAGAACTAATCATTCATGGCCATATGACCATCCATTTCTCAACAACTGGCTTTACCGCCTTAGCAGTTTTTCCCAAATGGTGACTTTTTGTTATTATGTTTTAGAGGGAGTGTTTTCCATCGACTTGTAGCAACTGTAATACTAAAAGGGAAAGAAACTCAGAAGTTAAGTAAGTTTTGGAAAAAAATTAAAAATAGATACAAGAGGAGAGGGGGCAGGAGGGGAGTGCATAATATCAATGCACTACACTTAACTTTAACTTGACTTTACATGTACCATCTCTTTAAACCATTCAAAAAGTTGCACTAATTTTGTTACCTATTTCCAGCCCCATAACATCTGAAAATTTTGGTGACACAATTTGTCAAAATAATCTATTTTGTTTTCCCATACTGATATGTTGCCATGGATTATTTCAAAGCTTGGCTTTAAAATCCCACTTTAAAATTTCTAAAATCAAAGTCTACTTATTTTCTTTTAACGCTATTCTATTTTGCAATTCTCAGCTTTAATCTATAAGGAAGTTCTTTCTATAGGGAACTTCATTAACTAGTGGGTCGAGATGTCTGCATCTGAATTAAACCCGAGGAAGAGTTCTAAGCTCATTTTAAAATTATCAGTAGGAGAAACCCTTACCAATAGCAATTTGGGAATGCACTATATATGTTAAAAACAGAGTCCAGAAATATAAAAACATCTCTGATAATTTAATAAAAATAATGTCCTTGAATTTTTTTCATCAGCAGATACAATTTCATTTGAAAAAATAAAAGGTGTACAAAGTTAACTAGGCACACTCTGCTATGGTATGCAAATAAACTCAAGCTAAGTTTGTGAATATATAAATATACAAATCTAAATAAATTAATTGCCATCAAAATATTTCCTGATTCTATATTTTTCTGTCCATGTCTTAAATTATTTTTTACTTTCTTTTTTTTGTTTTTTTTTTGTCTTTTCCTCTCCCCATCATTCTCGAAGGCGATTTCAATAACCGTTTTTAATAATGGTGAACTTTTGGGGGGTAATTACCAGCTGTTTCCAGAGAAATACTTTTAGTAGGTGGTGGTCCCGCCTGTACCTGGTTTTCCTCACAATCCCTTTGTGCACATTGTAAAATAAACCACATGAACGTGCTACCAAGGGGACAATGAAGAGAAACAGGTTCTCAGTTCGGGGTGCTGGAGGAAAAGTCAGTTCGCACCAGCGCCACCCAGCGGTTCTAGAGTAGAATGAGCACACTTCTCCCCAAACAGGGCTTTTAAAGAACTTTTATAAAATTTCGGAATCGATTCATTATTAAGACGCAACTTAACTGCAGCGCGCTTTCATCTGAAGACATCTGCGAGTTCAACCGTTGGGAGGGAGAGGCCGCCCTGCTGGAGAATTCTGTCTTTCCTAGAGTTACCTCCAACTCTTGCCGGCGCCCGCCCGCCAACCCGCGGCACCCCGGGCCTGGTTCCGGCTCCCGCTCTCCGCAGAGAAGAGGCGAGCGCTTTCCAGAGCGGGTGCTTTCAAAGCCCAGAGTTTCCTGAAACGCTCTGGCTGCTCCAAGCGCCGAGCGCCGGGACCCAGCCTTCCCCGCGGGGCAGGGGATCAGGCTCCAAGGCCGGGCCAAGGCCTGTCCGGGAACACCTCCGGTGGGCACGCAACGATGGCACGGAGGAGGCGCCCCCAGCCCGCCAGCCACCCACCCTTCCGGGCGCCCGCCTCTCTGGGCCTCCCCCGGCACGGGTTCCGGGAGCGTCCTGCCTGCTGCCCGCCTCTCACCTCCTGTGTGTCCGCGTAGTAGCTGTTCCAGTCGCTGCTCTCATGCCCTTCCATCTTCACAGTCCCTAACATCCTGGAGCCACCCTGCCCGATGCAACCATCCAGCCCTGTGCGAAGCGACGGGCGGCCGCGCAGCGCAGGGCGGGGGGCGGGGAGCCGAGTAGCTGCAGTCACCCGAGTGCCCGCGCCAGCCCAACGCCACCCTAGCGAGGAGGAAGCCAGGCGCTGCGGGGCGCGGCGTGCGCGGCGGAGGCGGCGCGGCGGGCGGGGGCAGGCGGCGGCCGCGGAGCGCGGCGCCCGGGAGCGCCTCCGCGGGAAGTGAGCGGGCGGCCTCTGCGAGACGAGTGCAGTTGAGCTGATGTGGATCTTACGTCGCTCGAGTGCCCACCTCCTCGTCCTCTCCCCATTTGTCCGCTTCACAAAGACGCTCGCACCTACAAAGCCCGAGGTGCACCTGCGAGGCGGCCGCCCGCCAGTCCAGCCGCCGCGCCTCCCGCCCAGCAGCTCTGCAGCCGCGCGCCCCCTGCGCCCCCTCCCGCCGAGCCCCCTCCCTCAAACCCAGCCCTCACTTTGTTTGCAAAGCAGCGTAATTGGTTTAAGCCCGGAGCCTGGGGGAAGAGGGAAATGGGATGGGGGGGGTGTAACCCCCTTTGGAAGAGGAAAAAAAAGAAAAATAGGCGGGGCCGGCAAGCTTACGAGGGTTCTGGATAGGAACCGCGCAGCCGGAGAAGGGCTGGGGGCCGTGGCGTTGGATCCCCGGCTCGCGGGGCCGGGCCAGCTAAATGACCCCAGAGTCCCTCCTCCCCAGGGGGACCCACCGGCTTCTGGGGGCCGCCGGCTGCAGCCCCATCCCGTGTCCCTCCTGCTCTTCTGCCCGCTTCCAGCCCCCACTGTACTGATTACTGACCCAAAGTTCAACCCTGGGAGACTGGAAACTACAGACCATCCCCCTCCCCGGACTTCAGGCTTGAAAAAGGAGAAAGCCCCAATTTTGCCCCTTCACTAGAAACTCGGCCATCTGAGTCAACCTAGCCGAGTGACATTAGGCCTATTTGGGCTCCTGGCTAGCAGAGCGGAGAGGCTGCCACGAAACCCGTACCTGCGGCTAAGAGCAGGTGAGTCACAGCACCGTTTTATATCTTTATGACATAACTTTTTTTCTTTCCCCCGCCTCGGTCCGCTCTACTTCCCTTGTCATATGTAGCGATCATAAAGAGGAAGAGACTGAGAACAGATGTCTGTGTGATAGGGCAGGCGCACCCGAGTCGGGCCGTCCTCCTCTGCCCAGCTCCTCCTCCTGCCCCCCTTCCGCAGCCCCGGGGACTGAGCTGGAGGCGACCGTCTGATTTCTGATAGGGAAAGGTCAGGGGGAGGCGACATCTCCCTAACTGCGCGCGTTAACTGGGAGAGCATGAACACAGGCGCGGGAATGCATCTGCTCGGCTAGAGAGGTGCCAGGTTGAAGCCAGGGATGGTCTGCGGCGATGCCTGGTCCCATCTCCCACCTGGAGGGGCCAGGCTAGCACCCCAGGAGCTTCCTTGGTCCCTAACGGGTCCTGGACATTGGTGGGAAGTTCTCCCCAAAGCAAAGCCTCTTGGCTCCTATGAGGCCCTGGGTAGTGGATTGTCCACAATCACTTTAATTGGAGAAGGACCAACTGAAGTGATTGATAAGCATTGAGTTGGTGATAGGTTGTGGGATGGTGTGAGTTTATTTCTGAGAGTATGAATGTGTGTGAGCTTCTAAATGAGTTGTGGCCATGTCTGTATCTAAGTGTGTTGGTGCCCGACAATGTGTGTGTCCTACCCTAGGTAGAACCCACTAGTTTTCCTGAAGTAACAACAAAATAAAATCTTTCAAAAATGACTAAAAATGCAAAATATTCTTGTTTGGCAAAGTTTTAAGCATGTTATTAATCTCATATTAAGAAATGTGTTTTAACTTGTCTTTCAGATACCCCCCCCCGCCCCGCACTTTGTTCTTTTAAATCTTTCTTCCTTGAAATCTGGCAACAGAATCACGTTAAATCCTTGAACCAAACAAATCTCTTAAATCAGCAGGGGAGCCGGAGAGGGTGAAGATGTGCAGTTAAGGAAATAAAAAAAGATAAAAGCATTGGATTACAATTCCTTTTTTTAACAAAAGGGGGGGAATGTCACATTGTAAGGAATGGAATGAGAGTGAAATTAAATCCACCTGGAACTCAGAGCAGGCGCCCTCCCCAACTACAGCCTGCTCCTGTGACTGCAGGTCCCATCAGTTTGTGTAAATGCATCTGTAAATGTGTGGATTTGCACAGATTTCTCAGAGCCACCGTCAGAAACTCATTCTTTTGTCCAAAGTTCCCATCAGCAGCAGGACCTTGGTTCCATTTGTAAAATACACGGATGCTTAGCTTCCTCGGCCTGATCCGGGGGGACTTTCAGTGCTAATGAGCTTCCTTGTTCCTTCCCGCGGTGATTCTCCAACGCCCTCTTGGCTCTTCAGAAACATCGAGCATGACTAGGGTATTTTCTATGGGTAGTGACAATTTAGTAATAGCTTTTATGGTACACAAAAAGCCGGTGCCTAAAGGGGGGGCGCTGTCATTTTATGGGGGGTCAATTAAAACATCAAATATTCTTTCACTTTTAGCCCACTTCCTAAACCTACTAGAGTTCATCTTAAAAAAAAAAAAAAGTCAACTTAAGGAAAAAAACAAAACAAAACGCCTATAGCGGGATGTCCAAAGTAAAGTTTTTCCAGGCTTCTTCAAAGCCCAAGACTGGTGGTGAAGAGTGGACTCTGCCAACTTTAGAGCCTTGATCCAGCTTGCGAGTTCCTGGGTCGCGGCCCCGCCGGGAATGACTGGGCTCACAGCACCTCCCGTGGTGTGTGTGGGGAGGAAGGGAGGGCGCAGAACCCTCCCGCACGCGGCCCCAGCGAACGCCGTCAGGGGAGGCTGGAACTCCGCACACCTCCCTAGCCTGAGATTTTAGTTCAGGGAGCTGACTGCCTGAGGCCAGGAAGGAGAGGGGGCAGCTCGGTTAGCTCCCGGCCTCCCTTCATCTCAGTGGCGAGTTTCCAAGACACCTAACACATTTAGGAAGTGAAGTTCTAGGGTAGTCAGAGGCCAGCCAGTCATTTCTCAGAGTTTTAAAAGCGAATCACCAGGGTCGTGCCGGGTCTTTGATTTGGAAAATAAACAAACAAGCAAATAAATGAAACAAAGCTGCTGCCTCCGGGCCGCTGGCCAGTAGGTAGCCAGGTGACGTGCCTGGTTGCTGCAGTCTACTCGTTGGTTAGAAACCTCTTCTCCCAAATAGGCCCTGTCTACGTTCTTCAGAAGGCTGTGCTCTGCCTTCGCGGGGAACTGGACCTGTTCAGTCCTCAGGGAGGCTTAGGGGCCACTAGGGCAGCCACGTGGCGTCTCCTGGGGCGTCCTGGGCCAAACTCTCCTGGCTAGGATGGGTCTACGCGAGCCCAGGGTGGCCGCGGTTGAGGGGAGGCAGGCTCCTCCGGCAGACGAAGCCGGAGCGGTCGGAAGGTGGTGCGTGGGTCGTCCAGGTGGCCTTGGGCGGAGGAAGCGGCTCCGCCCTTCCCGGAAGCTGCGCCTCCTCCCCTTTGGGGTCCGCTCCTGGCGCAGTCTGGCTGTGGCGGCGGGCGCTACCAGATTCGCCGGCCGAAGAAGGCCACCTCCTCTTCCCTTTCCCAGTATTACCTGGCTGGGACCCCTTCCGCAGATCTTCACCGGGGCAAGGGAGAAGCAGAGGGTGACGTCGGCGAGAAACAGCTCGCTCCTCAGGCGTTGGGCCCAGCCCGCTGTCTGTGGCGGCGCCGGGGTCTTTCCCGTTTAGCCGGACTGTGCGGTGGGCAGAGAGCAGAACCCGGGGCGGCGGGCCTCTGGGGTGCCCTCTGGAGCCTCCCGAGGACTTCCCTCTGTGGTTCTCCCTAGCCTGTCCCCTATCTCCGCCGACCTCCCTCCTTCCAGGGGGCTGTGGCCCTGTCTCGACTGTGGCGGGCCCAGCCACCCTCGGTGCAGGGTGGTCCGAGCGCCTCCTCTTCTGGTCCCCACCTGCCACCCAGATAAGAAGCTAAGAAGCTAACACAACTAAGACCCGTTGTCTTTCACGTGGTTCAAAGCGGACCTGGACCGGGACCCGGGTCGGTTAAGGACTGAGGAAGGCCTGGGACGCTGAAAGCAACTGTTTGCACTTGCGCATGACTGGCCTCCGCTGACCGAGGTGTGTGTCCGAGCCGGGCAGGGGGCCCAGGCGCCGCGAGAGGGCGGACCCCAGCGCCTGCCTTCAGCCTCCCACCGGCCACGCGGGAGGCGCGGCAGCCTGAGACTTGGGGGCCAGGAGAGGAGAAACGCCGAGCTCCTGTTCCGTCACGGGCTCTCTTCTTTTCCTTTACTTTATTGTTGTTGTTGTTTTCTCATACCTTCCTTTCTCTGCCCTTCCATCAGTATGTTATTAATCAGAAATCAATTCACAACTCACAAGGCGTCCGACCCTCAGTAGGCAGGGGCCCTGGCCCTGAGACCACCTAACTGGCCTCGTCCAGCAGTTTCGTGCGGAGAAATCTCAGGATCCCGGCCGCAGCCGGATGTCGGAAAAATTCTAATGAAATATTTTAATCCCAATTTTTTATCCCTGGGTTTGTCCTTCCCCTCACTGCCCCTGGAGCCGCCGCAGGGTTTCTGAGCGGCCTGGGGCGCGGGCCTAGCTGGCCCACAGCCGGATGTCGGAGCCGGAGCTGCTCGGTACCCAGCCTTGCCCGCGGGCGACAAAACCGTCTCTCTGGCCCTGAGCTAGCATTGCCCTGCCAAAATCAACTCGCATTTTCATGTATTCAAATGAGAAAGATTGGGAAGGGCGACCCGCCCTCTTGGACAATCACTAGCCTTGGAGGGAATAAGTGTCCCATTGGTACCCGCAGAGAACAGGAAACCTCCCTTCCTCGAGGCCTGGGTCGCAGATGTGGCGCCCCCGCCCAGGCCTGGGTTCCCCAGACGGCGAATCTCTAGGCAGCCGTGTTGTCCGAGTTACCGACTGCTTTATTCACAGCGGTCACTGCCAGCCCGAGGAAGTGCCTAGTCCCAGCTAGTCTCTCCTCACCCTGGTGCAGCGCTTCAGTGCCCTATCTGCTCAGCGTTGTTTCGTCCTCAACAACATATTCCACACTTCCCTCTAGCTACTTTAAAACTGTTGGGGTTGGGGTCTTAGAAGAGGGACTGGAAATGGACCCTCCAGATAAAGAGTTGGAAAATTAGGGAGGAGCATAACAAATTTTCTGTCTGAGAGAAGAGAGGGACTAGAGTGATTGAGGCCCTACTGTGTGCCACAGACTCGCCGGGTGCTTTGAGATCCCGGCACTTCCCCCACCTGCTGCCCCAGGTGTGCAAGAGTTGGGACCCTGAAAGCCTGGGAATTTGACTCTACTCCACTGGCAGAAGCTGGGCTAATAGGGAGTCAGTAATGGAAACCCAGAGCCTCAGAGAACTCTAGATGTCATCTCTCTCTTCCGGGAGGCTGCCATCTTAAACCTAAATCATTCCCCAAGGGTGAATGAGTATTTAGCTTCTCAGTCCCTGAACTCCACCCACCCCAATCCACCCATCCCCCCCCCCCCGCCCCCCCGCACGCACACACACATACACGGAGCCAGGAGCTTTCCCACGGCCCCTCACTTGGCCCTGGTGGTTTAACTTTAGCTATTCAAATGTGATTACCCTCAAATTTACATAGTTTTATTTAACAGATGCTTTTGTAACAATAATATAAATTGTATCCTACATATGGGGGGGTAAAAAATGCATTCTAGCCGAGCTTTTTTCATTGTATTGTCTTCCTGACTCCCCCCACCCGCCAAGTTTTAAAACTGTTCAATGGACTGACAAAAAGACTAATTTGTTGGCATGGCTAGAGGGAGGTTACATTCATTATTTTAAAATTAAAATTCGATTGGAAGACACTGGCGAGTTGCTGCTTCTGGACTTCCAGCAGCTATTCCAGAGCTAACACCAGAGGAAAGTTTTGTTTTAAAAATAGTGCATTTGTTTGGAGTTGTTTGATTTTCCCGGTCCTATGGGTCACAGAGTAAAACTCACATTGTAATGAGTTTGCTTCTAAACAGAAACACTAGAAGAGGTCTCCTTGGCAGCATTCCCTTTTGCTGGGATACCAGCAAGATTTGCCCGAACTTTGACAACTTTCTGAAGGCAGTCATTGTAGTCCCCTACTATAAATGGATCAAAGTAAGGAAAAGCAGCTGCCAACATTGGGCGTTACCTGTGATGTCCAGCACGGCTTCCCTGGGTCTGTGCTGAGGACATTGCAGGCGTCCCCAGTCAACTGAGCTCTGCTCTCTCCTTAGGTCCACATCTTAATCTACATTCCTACCAGGGTTGTATCATTTTGAACAACATATTCCATTTGTGTCGTTTTCTTTTTCTTTTTTTTTTTTTTTGGTCTCCCCCACTGTACTAGAAGATCTTGAGGGTGGGGCCCACAGTCCCACTGCCAGAGCAGAGCCTGGAGCATAGTCGACTTTCAATAAAGATTTGTTAACTCAATCAATAAACTAACTGTTCCAATCCAGATGCTGGCCAGGCTGATGTCAGGTGGGAAAAGATGCTGGAGCCTAGAAACTTTATCCACTTGACTCCAAAGACTCCAAGTGAGAGGACCCTAGGGATCCATCTTAGTTCAGGGGGCCATTTAATGAATGGACCAACAGACACGGGAATGAATGGATGGATGGACAGATGCTTCTGGCAGAAAGGCCAGGGTCTCAGAGCCCTGTAATCCCTGAGTTTCCAGGCCCACTGGGCATGGCTCTTATCCTAGCAGCGATGCTTGATTTTAACCAAAATCATCCGGGTGACACGATCAAGTCGGAATGCCCCCACTTCATGAGTTTCTGGACTTAGGCAGAAGCAGCAACCCCCCCCCCCCCGCGTTTGCCTATCTAGGGCGGTCAATGTGTGACCAAAGGCAAACATTTCACTTTTCCCTCGCTGTGAAAAGGCAGCAGCAGAGCCTTTCAATAGCGGATACTGATTAAAAGTTAAAGAACCCCATCAACTTTCCATCAAGCAGAATGTTTCACTAGGAGCTGTAAAGGAAACGTCCGTGTTTGAATAATATGTTTAAATTGGCAAGCAAATGAAGCCGAGCCCACGCAGTGAGAAGGACAAGCCTTGCCGCAGAGCTGTTAGACCGGGGGTATGTGCCTGGGCCAGCAAGCACGTGGCGCGCGGCGTTCCCACCCTGGCGCTGGAGGGCGCCTAGGAAGCGGGCCACGGGCTGCTCCGGGTTTGCGCCTCGAGAGTCACTGATACGATCCTCCCAGGTGCCAGGCACTCAGCGGGCCTGGGCGGTGGCAGCGCGCTCGAAAATGTCAGCCATTTACATTAATTGCCTCCCTGTCTTTAGGATCCAAAGCGTTTTATTCCACATTCTTTCCCTGGGTGATGTAATGATTTTCTTAAAGGTCCGCCCAACCTCTCAAAATCTGCCGTGTTGTTGCAAGGTATTAACTGGAGACCTCTCGTGTCAACTTCTCCTCCCGCAGTTTTATTTGCCAGGAAAGCATGCGTGGGGATCCTTGAGAGACGAAGCCGGTCGGCCGCCTTTTCTGGGCGGCTGTCATTCCGGAAACTACCTGGCAGCGCAATACCGCAGCTGCAGCTGTGACTTTGATGTCCGGTCCCCCTGCCCCCAACCCGCACTGGCTGGTTGGGATCTGGGCCACAAACTCCTTTCAGACCACGCTCTCTGCCCTTGGCCGCTCCCCACTTGCACCCCGGTCACCGCTGCAGGGGAAAGGGCCTGGGAAGTCAGGTGGAGCCCCACTCGCCTTGGAGACTTAGCAGATCTAATGTAGGTTTTTCTTTCAACGGTTTCAATGATGAAGTTGATGACGTGGATCCCACTCTCCTCACCCCACTGGCCTCCTCTCGCCAAAATACCGTCTATTGTGAATCTCTAGGCTCCTCTGACCTCTTCATGACCCTCCTCTCACACCCCGCCCAGAGAAGAGGTTTCAATAAATAAAGCACAGTGTGCGGGTTGAAGGTCAGTTTACACTGGGGCAGAAGCTTCAAAACTCCTGCAGGTGCTGGAATGGGAGTACACCGGACCATCATCCTAAGAGATGAGAGAGGTTATGAGGACATGGCAACCAGGTCTTGGAGTGGGTAGCAGTAGGTGGTCAGGAGCTTGGTGGTGAGCCAGTCACAAATTCATGGTCCAACCATTAGACCTCAAGTTTCCTGGGGAACCCGGGCAGATCCTTCGGGCCTCAGTTTCCTCCTTTTCCAAAAGAGCTTGGACTTGATTTGGTTCTGGCAGAGGTCAATTTTAGGAAGGGAGCCTGGAGTGGCTGGAGCAAGGTCAGGCCTGATGACCCCCCCCAACCCTCCTCCCCTCAATCCCCCTCCAGGGGGGCAGAAACCAGTACGGGTGTGAACGTAGGAAGGGAACTATTATGGTGATGGGGGTGAAAAGCTCTGCTCTGGGAGCAGCAAAGCGTCTCTCCCTGAGGCGCCCAAGGCTCTGGGAGAACAAGCCCTCGGAA
Organism: Callorhinus ursinus; assembly: GCF_003265705.2. NCBI lineage: Eukaryota > Metazoa > Chordata > Mammalia > Carnivora > Otariidae > Callorhinus > Callorhinus ursinus. The sequence continues at coordinate 14,533,951 of NW_027397070.1, forward strand.
GAAGAGTTCCCTCCCCTTTGCCCTGGTTTTGTGTTCTATGTTTCACAGTAACTTCTGGGCAAAAACCTTTTCCCTTTTCAATTCCCAGCATCTCCAAAGACAACAATTGGTAGGAGAGAGCAGAGAGTGTCTTCCAATTCCCAAGCCCAGGCAAACCCTCCTAGGCTAGGAAGCTGCAAAGTGTTTGTTCTGCTCACTCCTCTGGGCAGGGCTAAGGGTCTCTGAGGACTGTTTCTCTTATTACCCAAATACGCTCCAGCCTGCTTGTTTGTGTGGTTGACAGGGACCATAGTGTTTGTGATTAAGAGCATGGGATTTGGAATTCCGTAGTCTGTGGGAGACTTGCTTTTTCTGAGCCTCTGTTTTCTCAACTGTAAAATGGGCTTATTAGTACCTTCCTCATACCATTTGAGTACAGAGTAAGTGTACTGAATTGTAACAAATACAAAGAGCCTTCACAGAACTCTGGGAGCCTGGGTGGTGCTGGATGCTGAACACTTGGTGGCAAATAATGCGGCCCTGCGATCTAGGCATGCTCGCCCCTCCCTCTTACAGGTCTTTTGCTGGTGGTCACCAGCCCAGCTCCCTAGACCTTGTGGTCCCCCCTCCCCCCAGTCAGGCAAGGAGTGGGAGCTTCCTTGGGGAGACTGAACACCTGGCGGTTCACCAGCCGCGTCTCATCTTCCGTGGCGAGCCTGCCTAGAATCCCCTTCCAGTCTCCTCGACCTGGGGGGCCACTTTCTAGGGAGTCGGCGATGGCAGAGGTCGGGCTTCAGAAGCTAGTGTGTGACTCTCCTGGGTCCCTGATATGGTAGACTTGCACCGTCGCCCTGGCTATGGCAACCTCGGTCAAGACCTGGGGGCTGGATCCAGCAGGCATCCCAGTTGGAGAGATGAAGGGAGTGAGTGTGGCCCTTTTGGGAGGCTATTCCACCCTCCGCATCTGAACTTGGGGAGCATGGGGATGAAAAGGCAGGACCCTTGATTCACCCAGACGTTTTCTTCTTTCTCCCTTGGACCCCCTTTGCCACTTCCCCTCTCATGGACAGAGTGAGAAGAAACCACTTAGGACTCATTTGGAGGAGTATCACTTAGGACATTTTCTAAAATACTCAAAACCCAAGATGACATTACAGCAAGGAAACTTGCATTGCTATTTTTAAGAACTATTTGACACAAATGCCCTTAAAAAGGGGACTTCCTGGGAGTCCATCTGAAATAAAACAAACATGCTGGGCTTATGATGGGTCCTTCAAATATTAAAGACTCTGAATATTATCTTGCATGTGCAAGAAAACTTAGTGGGGTGCCAAGTCTTCATTAAGAAAAAAACAGTATTGAATATGAAAAGATCACATCACAAAAGACTTTTGCCAGATACAGATCCATTTGCTGAAGTGAAGATTCATGAGTTGCTTAATTCCTCCTTCTAAGGGGGCTTAGAAGAACTGGAGTTTCAGGGTGGATCCCTGGGGCTCACATGAACAACAACCCACATTTCAGACAGGGCTTGGATGGATTAAGAAGGTCCTGTGTACAAGGCTCTAATAAGTTTTGAATTCCACTTCATTTAGTAATCAGAACCAAGTGGATAAAATAAAATATTTCCTTCACCAGAGAACAGAAAAATAACACATCTTCAAAGCTGATTAATTTTTTGGGGATTGGTACTGGGGGAGGTGCATTCAGGGGAAGTGGGCTGGTACACAGAAGTCTCAGGCTGTGAGCAATTTCGGGCTAAATGCAGCTTCTGTTTTTACAGCTTACTTAGGGAGAACTGTTAGTTTTTCTAAGCATAAACCAGGCATTGGTTCTCTAAGCTCAATGTTTAGGCTACAAAGCACATCCAACAGTCTTACATACCTACCCTTAGAAAAGGAATGGTTTTGACCTCAAACTCAGCAAACTCTCTAGTGCGTTACCATACTTGGAGAACACCTAAGCAAAGCCCTTTGGAAGTGTAAAGGGTAACTGGAATGCTAAGTACCAGCCACTATGTCCTAGAAAAATAAATCCCTAATTCTCAGCCAGGTACACCTGCTTTGGACCAGGCTTATTAGTCTTATTTGTATCTTTTCTTTTCAAATGGATAGTTTTACTCACAGAGTTTTCTTTCTGCTCAGTGCTTGCTATTTTTATCTTACCTTAAAAACCCTGAGATCAGGACCAGTGCCAGACTTTTGAGGCACCCCAGAGAAGGGTGATGGCTGGCTTCCCACAGGTCCCTTTCTGAACTCCATAAGCTCAGATGTTAGGATCACGTCAGAGTTTAGGGTCAGGAGGGAGGCCTAGCATATGTTAAGTAGATCACCAAGGGGAAAGAAGGGTGAGCAGGGTGTGAGGAGGCTGAGTGTAAGCGATGCCAGGGGAGGAACTTAAGGCAGGAGAAGCTGTTTCAGTACATTAGTGTCGGTGGATTAAAGCAGTACCGGCAACTTTGGGTAATAGACTTTTCTGGTTATTCTCTGTTTTTCTCCCTAGCCCTTTCTTTCTACTCTATTCTCTCTGCCTCTGTTCTCTGCACATATCATCCAGTTTTCCTTGCCTTTGGGCTTCCAGTTGGGTTTGGCCAATATCTGGGCAATGGTGCAGGAATGAAGGGCGTCTAGCAAATGACATCTAGCAGAATGGCAAGAGAAATCTACGAGTGCTCCTATTTCTTCAGTCCCAATGCAGGAACTCTATTACTAACCTTGTAATTTGATTGGCAAAAATTGCATACCGTTATTTTAATTTGCATTTCTGAGATTACTACTGAAGTTGAACATTTTTATAATTCTACTGGCCATAAATATTTCTTCTTTTGGGAACTGCCTTTCCACACCTCCCTTAGCCAAATTAAAATTGTGAGCACTTGTCCATTTCTCATCTAAAGGATATTGATCCTATGTTTGTCATAAATATTGTGAGTTTTCCACCAGGTTTTCATTTGCATTATGATTCTGCTTATTTTTCAACACATAGATGCTTTCAAAAAAATCCGTCAATATTTTAATCAGAGTTCCTGCCTTTTATGACTTAATGCTTATAAGTCTTATCTATACCTGCTACTCTTATGTGTAACAAAATCTTGCATCCAGTTGGAATTTATTTGGGTGCTTAATAGGAAGTCAAGATATAATTTTAATTATTTATTTTCCAAAAAGACCTTTGGACAGGTCCTAATTATGAAGGGGCTTGAATTCTCTTCGGAGAACTTTGCTTGGAATTTGTTCTATGAGGATACTTTGAAGGTGTACAAGCTGAATTCTGGGGTCTTCCTTTACTTGCTATGCAGTGAATCCAATAGGAGGCTCTAAAACTAGACGACAAGAGGACTGCTAGGTGGTGGTTTTAGAGTGACAAACCAGATGAAATCGTAGTGTTTCAATGACTGAGTAATTTTATGCTGCTCTTTGAGTCTAATGCCCTTTTCTATAAGATAGCACCCAAAGTATTAACGTTTTCATACGGAGCTATTACAATAGCAACAATGAATTTAAAATGCCTTTAGATCACTAAGAAATATTCCTTCTGCTCTTCCTTTTTCCTTTCTCTCATTCCCTCTCTCTCCCCTCCCCTTCCCTCCTCTCTCTCCTCCCTCCCTCCCTCCTTCCTTTCCTTCCTTCCTTCCTGCCTTCCTTCCTTTCTCTTTCCTCTCTCTCTGTTTCTCTCTCTCTTTCTATCCTTCTTTTAGACCTAGAGTAGAGTTCCTAGCACAGAACTGATTACTAGCTAGGAGATCAAAAGTAAATCCTCGATCTCTTTGAACATCAGTAACTTATCTATAAAATGAAGCCAGAAGTATCTAGTTCATGGATTGTATTATCCTATGGTATGGATATCTGAATACTTTGTTACCATTTTGTATTATAAAAGTATTAATGAGTAATGTTTATTTACCATTGAGATTACTTCCTGACCATATGATAGACATGATTCAGGGCTCCATTAATTTAAAAATTTTTTTTGTTTTAGAAATATGGCCTATATGTTCTTTTTATGCAGCATCTAGGATGATACCAAGAACAATTCACACTAAGCACTTTGGTTATTTGCTTATTATTTTAATTAGCAAAGGAAAGTAATGTACTTATTGTCTGAAGGGGTTATTTCCACACTTAGGGTGAAGCTGCCCTCAAGGAGTACCTACAAAGCAGTGGTATGTAGGTATGTGGGTGCAGTGAGACCTCAGGGACAGCAGATCTTTCTCTGTAGAAGGTTTCTTGTCTTGTGAACCCTCAGCAACCATTTTATTTATTTATTTATTTTTATTTTATTTATTCATTTATTTATTTATTATTTATTTGCGAGAGAGAGAATGAGAGCCAGAGAGCATGAGAGGGAGGAGGGTCAGAGGGAGAAGCAGACTCCCTGCTGAGCAGGGAGCCGGATGTGGGACTCGATTCCGGGACTGCAGGATCATGACCTGAGCCGGAGGCAGTCGCCCAACCAACTGAGCCACCCAGGCGCCCTCAGCAACCATTTTAACCTCATTATGTTGGGGAGTAAAGCAACAAACCTCTGAGGTAAGATTATTATCTCCATTTTACAGAGGAGGTTGCAGAATCCCAGGGAGCAAAGCAACTGGCACAGTTGGCAAAACTGGGTATCCCTACCTGGCTTTGTATCTATAGACTGGGAGCTTGCCTCAGGGAGGCCTGAGAAGGTCTGGGTGCATCCATCTCCACAGTTGGGCTGCTTCAAGGCCCAGCACCAGGGAATTGTGCAGCAGAGCATTCTTTTATGTTGAATTCCTGGGACGCATCAGTCTCAGAGAGGACTTCCAGAAGATTTGATCTGCCACTTATCCGATCTCATTTATTAGTGGCCTGAGTATTTGGAAAGGGAGAAATTGGTAGAAAGTAGACCAATATAAAATAAACACTTGAGGGCCATTAAGTGCCAGCCATTGAGCAAAGCACTTTCATCTACATGATGGCATGTTTTTCTTTTCTTTTCTTTTTTTTAAATAATAGTGAAATATAACACAGGAAAATAAACAAAATAGAAAACAGTAGTTTATCTATCACAAAGAGAAAACTCAAATAGCCATCACCAAGGTTAAAATGTAGAACAGTGCTAGTACCCCAGGACTCCTCCTGGCAGTGTCTACCCACTCACCATCACCTTCTCCACTCCCAACATGACTACTATTTTGACTCTTATGGTTATTACTTTTTTTGGTATTTTTTTTTTTTGTAATACAGCTGCTGAGCATGCATCCATAAGCACTATAGTTTTTGCTCTCTTGGTTTTTAAACCTTATATGATGATTTCATTTGTATGTGGAATTTAAGGAACAAAACAGGTGAACATAGGGAGAGGGAAGGAAAAATAAAATAAGATAAAAACAGAGAGGGAGGAAAACTATAAGAGACCCTTAACCACAGGAAACAAACTGAGGGTTGTTGGAGGGGAGATGGGTGGGGTGTGGGGTAACTGGGTGATGGGCATTAAGGAGGCCAGTTGATATAATGAGCACTGGGTGTTATATGCAACTGATGAATCACTAAATTCTATGTTAGTTATGTTAACTATGTTAACTAAATTGAATTTAAATAAAAAATTTAAAAATAGACCTTACATGAATGGAATTGTACAGTGTGTACTCCTTATGTTGACATATTAGCTCATAGAAATTCATCTATGTTGTTTCCCACAGATGAAGGTTGTTCACATTCTTTATTGTATTTTATGAATATACCACAATTAATTTATGCACCCTACGTTTGATGGACGTTTGGATATTTACCAGTTTTTAGCTATTATGAGTGAAAGTGCTATGAATATTGGTGTACATGTTTCTTGGTGCATGTTTACATGCATTTCTATTGGGAGTGGAATTGCTGGGTCCTAGAGTATGTGTGTATTCAACTTGAATAGATAATGCCAATTATTGCTTCTTATAACCTTTTTTATCTTGGACATCAGAAAACTCTGAACATGCTGAATCCAGGATTCTAATAGGAACTCTCCAGAAGTCTGAATCTCATGCCTCCAGCATAATTTGTTTAAATGTATAAAAAACGAGTGCCAAGTAAGTAGTTGGTTTAATGGGGGCAAGAACGGCCGATCTAGGAGACTCCAGGCCAGGAGGCTCTTTGGGACCAGAAAGTTCACAGCCCAGAAAGCAGAGGGAGCTCAGCTTGGGTTTTGGCTTCTGGTCCAAGGGCGCTCTTGGAGCTAGTTCCGCGAAGCAGAAACGGGCGGGCTGGGACCCACAGCGCGGAGGGATCCACAAGAGCCAGAGCCAGGGCGCGAGGCGGGGTGGACGCGCTGCTTGTTGCCGAGCAACGGAGCGCGTTCTTCCTTCCAGTAGAGCCTGTCCGAGCCCACCCGGCCGCTCGGCCCCAAGAAGGTCGGTAGGATACACCGCTGCGACGCGGCTTTGTCAACCTTCTCGCCAACTGAATGGGAGCAGAGGCGTCCCGACAGGCGGGTGAGAGGCGGACTGGGGCGCTGGTGACTTCGTCTGGGAGGCTGTGGGAAGAGGAGGCTGCGATATTTGGGCGGAGCACTCGTCGCCTCCCGTTCTGCCTCTTTAATCCACGCTAATCTCTGAGAAAATCAGCGTAGAAAATAGGGCTGGAGTTGGAGAAGGGATTGGGGCTGGAGTAGGGGCTGGGATGCCCTCGGGAAGAGTGAAAACCTGGCGGAACGGAAAGATAGGTAGATTGTGACGACCATCTGGTGGGGAAAGGAAAAGGAGTTAGGAAGGCGAAAGACAGGAAGGAGTTAGAGGGAATGGGGCGAGGGAGAAAGGTCACAGTGGAGGGAATTTAATTTCCAGCGGCCTGACCTTTCCTGGTATCCCTTGACAGGGGCTGGTTGTTTTGGGTAAGCCTTACGCACCATTAGGTGATGTCCCCCACTGAGATCTGTGTGTCTAATTTTGAAATAGGAAGCTGTTTTCTGAGTGTGGCCCAAAAACTCTTTGGTGGGCAGTGGGACACTGTAAGGCTTAAGGCAAGGATTATCTAGCATCCAAGACCACAGATCCACAGTGAAACTATTGTGAACTACCACTGCAAGAGTGTAAAGGAGTTCAGTAGTTCTTTTTCTTATTCAACATTCAAATATAAAATTTCAACAAATTGTTTTTTTCCTGTTTACAGCTTTATAAAGGTATAATTTATATTCCATAAACTGCAGAGAACGTACAGATTAGTAGTTAGTGTAATGTATTACAATATAATGTACAGGTGTACAATTTGATAAGTTTCGACAGATTTATACACCTTTGAAACAATTACTGCAATCAAGATAACTGAACCTTTTTTCCCCCAAGTTTTTATTTGAAATCCTGATAACTGAACCTTTTCATTCATCTGCTCCCTTTGGTATCTGCCCCTGTTTTCACCTGCTCCTACTGCCCCCAACCAACTACTGATCTGCCATGGGACACCACAGATTAAGTTGCATATTCTAGAATTTTATACAAATGGAAGCATACAATATATACTGTCTTGTATCTGGCTTCCTTTACTCAGCATAATGATTTGCCAGGACCTTTGCCTTGATTACTGTACTGTAGCTTTATAGTAAGTTTTGAAATTGGATCATGTTAAGTCCTCACGTTTTTTAAAAAAATCATTTTAACGATTTTAAGTTATTTGAATTTGTGTATACATTTTAGAATCAGCTTGTAATTTCTGTAAAAAAAAAAAAGCCTGCTGGAATTTTGATTGGGATTGCATGTAATCTATAAATCTATTTGGGGAGAATTGCCATCTTAACAGTGTTGAGTCTTCTAGTTAACAAACATGGTTTGGAATTTTATGTAGGTCTTTAATTTCTCTTAGCAATGTTTTGTAATTTTCAGTGTGGAGATTTTGGACATCTTTTGTTGGATTCATCCTCAAGTATTTTATGTCTTTTTGGGCATTATTTTCCAATTGTTTGATACTAGCATATTAAAATACGGTTGATTTTGTGTGTTATATTGTATCATACAACCTTGATAAGTCACTTGTAGGCAACTAGGGATTGTTTGTAGATTTCTTGGAATTTTTGACCTAAAAATCATGTCACTGCAAATAGGAACAGTTTTACATTTTCCTTTCCAATCTATCCCTTTTATTTCCTTTCCTTGCCATATTGCAATGGCTAGGACCTCCAGAACAATGTTGAATAGATGTGATGAGTTGAGGCACTTCTTAATATTTTGTTAATGGATACAAAGGTGTCCACCTACTTGCTTTCATAAACAGTGTTACAGTGAACAATGTTAAAAAAAAAGTTGAGGCACTTTTGCCTAGTTTTCAATTTTAGCAGGAAAGCAAAAATATAATGTTAGCTGTAAGTTTTTTTTGTAAATTCTCTTAATCAGATTGATGTTCCATATGAAGCATATTTGCACAGTTATTTCTTTATTATTATCATGAATGGGTGTTGGATTTTGTCAAATGATTTTCCACTATCCATTGAAACGATCATATGCTTTCTTCTATTTTCTGTTCATACTGTGAACTATGTTGATTTTCCAAATGTTAAATCAATTTTTCAACCCTGGGATAAACTCTATATGATCAGAATATATTATACTTTAAAAAATATACTTTTGGATTTGATACACTAATATTTTATTAAAGATTTCTGGATCTATATTTGTGAGGGATATTGGTAACATAATTTCCCTTTTAAAAAATGCCTTTGTGAGGTTTGGTATTATGGTTATGTAAGTCTCAGAAAATGTTACCATATTTTCTGAAAATATTTGTGTAAGTTTGGTGTTATTTCTTTCTTGGCTGCTTGAGAGAACCATCTGTGCCTGGAAGTGTCTTTGTGGTAAGATTTTTGGTAATGAATAATCTTACTTAATATAGGACCATTAGGATTTTCTGTTTCTTATGTTAATTTTGGTAAATTGAGAATTTCAGGGATTTGACCATTTTATCTAAATTGTTGGATTTGTTGCTATAAAGTTGTTATATATTTTTTTTAAGATTTTATTTAATTATTTGAGAGAGAGAATGAGATAGAGAGAGCATGAGAGGGGGGAGGGTCTGAGGGAGAAGCAGACTCCCTGCTGAGCAGGGGAGTCCGATGCGGGACTCGATTCTGGGACTCCAGGATCATGACCTGAGCTGAAGGCAGTCGCTTAACCAACTGAGCCACTCAGGCGCCCCTATATTTTCTTATTACCCTTTAATATCTTTAGGATCTGTAGTGAAAAGCGTTTTTTATTCCTGATATTGGTGATTTTATTCTGTCTTGTTTATTCTTAAACTGTCTAGGTAGGGGTTTTAAGAATTTTGTTGATGTTATTAAAGAACCAGCTCTTGGCTTTTAATTTTCTCAGTTATATTTCTGTTTTCTGTTTGATTGATTTATGTCCTTATATCCTTCTGTTTACCTTGGGTGTACTTTACTCTTCTTTTTCTAGATTCTTAAGGTAGAACCTTAGGTTATTGATTTTAGACCTTCTTCTTGATTTAAGCCCTTAAGCTGTACTATTCCTTTTAGTCACTACTTTAGCTGCATCCCACACATTTTGGATATGTTGTACTTTCATTATTATTTAGTCTAAAATATTTTCTAAGATTTAATATTTTTTGTATTCCATTTTACTATTGATTTTTTTTGTTACACTTCTTTGTATTGCTTTAAAAAATTGTTTCTCTAGGAATTATATACATGCTTAACATTTCACAGTGTGGAGTTATATATCGAACTAGTTCACATAAAATGCAGAACCCTTACAACCATAGTTACCTTATTGGCCCCATCCCAGTCTTTTTGGTTCTTGTGATATGTGTTGCATCTATGTATACAAACACCCCACAAGACAATGTGATTTTCATACAATTGGAAAAAAGAAACAAGACTAAAAAATGGTCTTTTAAACTTAACCCAGATATTTATCATTTCTAATCTTCATTCATTCCTGAAGATTCAGATTTTCCTCTTGTGTAATTTCCCATCAGTCTGAAGAAATTTCTTTATTATTTCTTACAGTTTTCTAGTCTGCTGGTGAGCAATTCTTTTAGTTTTCTTGTATCTGAATATATCTTCATATCGTTTTCATTTTTTAAAGAATATGCTTGTTAGATATATAATTCTGTGTTGACAGTACTTTGCTTTTTTTAGCATATTACAAATCTTGTTTCACTGTCTTTTGGTTTCAGTGGTTTTTAATGGGAAGTTTTTGTCATTTGAATTGCTTCCCCATAAATAACATATTGTTTTTCTCTGTCTGCTCTCAGTATTTTATCTTTGTCTTTGATTTCCAGTAGCTTATGTGCGGTTTTCTTTGGCTTTATCCTGCTTGGAATGTACTGGGTTTCATGATTCTATAGATTTAGGTATTTCTTCAGATTTGAGAGGTTTTCAGACATTATTTAAGTATTTTTTCATGCCATTCTCCCCTCTCCCTTTAGGATACTGCTTACCCATATGTTAGAATTTGTGATACTGCTTCACGAGGCTCTGACAGTGTTCCCTGCACCTCCCCCCGGCCCTGGCTTTTTTTCTTTCTCTTTTAAATATTGGATAATTTTTGTTGATTTATCCGCCAATTCACTGACTCTTTTCTCTGACTTCTCCATTCTGTTAGTTCAATTTTTATTGAAAGTATTGTATTTTTCAGATACAAAATTTCTATTTTTTTATTTTTACTTCTTTTCTAAGATTTTCTATCTTTTTATTCATCATTAGCGTATATCCCTTTACTTCATTGAACATAGTTATAATAGTTGCCTTCAAGGCCTTGTTTAATAATTTCAACTTCTGTGTCATCTCTGGACTGGCATCTGTTCATTATGTTTGCCCTTGAGAATGGGTTACATTTTCCTGGATCTTTTTATGCCGAGCAGTTATTTTTCTTATATCCTGGACGTTGTTAATGTTATGTTGTGTAGACTCTGGATTCTGTTATATGCCTCTGAAGAATGTTGATGTTTTTCATTTGGCAGGCAAGTCACCAGGTTACACTCACTGTAAGCTCTATCTCACTCTCTATGATTGGAAGTTAAGTTCAGTTAAATCTCACTTTAGCCCTTTAAGCCATTGTGCTGCTTTGAGTTTGTCCTATGTATGCACAGTTCAGGGGTCATTCTAGACTTGTATGGGGTTTAGATACAGAATTAGGGGATTACATTCTCTGACTCTCTCTCCTTCAGGATTTTTTTCTCACTCCTCAGTGGTGGTTGTTGCCAGGGGTCTTTTCTCTGATTTGTCTGGCCAGAATGATGAAAGGCTTTCTATTAAAGTTTTTGCTACCTGCACTAGACCATTCTACAGTATGGATGGCATTTAGGGAAAGACTACAATAAACCTGGAAACTTGCCTCCAGACCAGTGTTTCCACAAGTGTCTACTCTCCTCCACAATTTGCCTGCTTTTGTTTACTTCTAAGGATCCTCAGGTATTTGTTTTTTATATTTTTCCCAGAGTTTATCAACTGTTATTAGTGGGGGATTTTCTGTAGGTGTAGATGTGGAACTCCAGCAAATTATTTTGAAATTGAAAGCATGCAACATTTAACATGTCAAAAACATGGTAATAATATAAAAACTCTTTTATTTTCCTATTTTGGCTATTTAAGTAAATTAGAAGAAGAAAGTTCAAGAAGGAAAGACAGAACATGGGGAGAAGAAAAAGGCAGGGAGATGTTTTGTTGTTCCATTGTCTGTTATGTATTTATGTTTGTATGTATATATGTATATCACAAAGTCTATGGGCGTATTCTAGGTACTGGTTTTAACAGTAGAATAAGTTTTAGAGTCTTGAAATTTCTATGGGCTTCTGAATAGTTTAGAAAAGAGCTTTTTGTGAGTTTGAAAACAGATTTTCTCTATTTTCTATATCATTTTTAACCAGCACAATATAAGTGTGAGTTACTATTATTGATATTATTAAGATTAAAGACAGCAAAACAAATATTACAGAAAGTATCAAAAAATAGAAAAAATACCATTATCTTATTCTTTTAGCAAAGTTGTTAAAATGATTATATACTACCTATTAAGCTTTTTCATAAATTATGATCAGTGTAAAAACAGATCTCACTTCTACCACTGCTATTTCAAAAACAAGTAATTGTTTTCAGAATATTTTTGTTTTTCTTGCAATATGAAGATTTTACCAGATGTGATAGACTTTCCTTGGACTTAGATGTTTCTTTTGGAACTTTTGTGTGCATTGGAAGTTGAGCTTGATTTGAAATTTAGGAAGCTAATCAAGATGATATTTGCCCATGGACCCAAGAGAACCTAAATCTTGTCCTTAATGTGTCACTCCTCCCACTGAGGTGCCCATGACTATATATAGAAGAGATCAAGGCCTCCATCTAACCAGCTGGCACTTTGGCCCGATTCTCAGTATAATAATCTGATGAACTAGGCCTAACATATGAAGGATTCCTTTTCCCGTGTGAGGTGGTTCCACGTAGCTTAGAACCAAATTATCTGGTGGTCTGCTCTGTTCATTTCTACCTTAGTTGATGTATAGAGCAGAGTATGGATATTCTGTTCCAATAGGAGGAACAGCCACGCCTGCAAGAACCAGAGAGCAACCTGCCCCAGAATCTAGAGAATCCACTAGTTTGCTCTCTTTGGGTTTCTAGCCATTTGTGGTTGGAGAAGTTGATTCTCATGTCTGATCACACCTTGTAGGAGAGGAAAGAAGGCTGGCTCTTGGCCTTTCTGACTACCTCACTGTTCAGGCACTGAACCTCCTGGGAGAGGAAAAAGAAAAAGGCCCAGAATTCCAATAATTGGGAAAGAAGCCAGAGAGTAAAATTACTGCTCAGGTTGTAAAGATTTCAAGCATGTTCTGTCCCATTTTAAAGTGTAAAGTAAACTTAACCTGGATTGTGAGCAGCAGGCTTGACACCGTAAAACTTTTGGGGACAGCTACATTATTTTTCCTTGAGACTCTCCAAACCAGAACTGGTCTCTTTCTTTTAATAAACTGCTAAAAATAAAATAAATTTAAACATGCTAAAAAAGAGAACATGTTATTTTCCCATGAGAGTGGATGTTTAAAAGTCATTTTACATATTTTGTAGTGTTGAGGGGTGGGTGGGGGGAAGAAAGACACCAAGCTTTGATGGACTGCCCCATTAGCTTTGAGATACCACCTGCCTTGAAAACACAAAAGAAGTTCCTGTCAAAGTTAGAAGTTCTATACCCTATTGGTTTATTTTTACATGTGAAGAGCAACTTTCCTTTAAAGAACTCAAGGGAATGTACTGAGAAATGTTGAACAATGAACACTTGATAAACTTCAGTAGCAAACCAAGAGCCTGAGAGAAGTTGGGATGGGAATACAAAGCAGGAACTAAGAAACAAAAGGGAAGTGCAGTTGGGAGACTCAAGTCAGATTCTCATCAGGTATTAATGTGCTTCTGTTCTGTGCTCTCTTCCAGTCACAGCCTTTTGTAGGAAGAAATGCAGATGGTGTCAGTGTGAGCATATTACCACCTGTGCAAACAATAATAGCCAAAACCCTATGAGGATGATTATACAGCATGTTTTATAAAAAGGGAAACTTCCTTAAGGGTTTTAGAAATCATTTCTAATATTCATATAGTATGGTGCAAAAAAGAGCAAACAGTATATTATTTTCACTTTTTAATATGAAATCTGGTTATGGATAGAACTGAACTCTTCAAGGTCTAGGCATTGGTGGAGATGGGTAGAGAAAGAAAGCCTATTGATTCCCAGGTGAGAGCTCTGCCATGTAGCAGGGTCTTCTGTTTGAGAATCACCGGCAGATATTAGAGATTAAAAGCAATATGATTCTTTTTAGAGGCTAAATAAGATGTTTTGTTCATATTGACCATACTGCCTGGTAAATGAATAAATCTAATTGTGAAGGTAATTTTTTTAATGAATTAATCTTAAATCCAACCAAGAATGTGGATAAGATGATAAGCAAAGAAATGCAAAGTAAAATAAAATTTTTTGCAGTCTTAAATCCATCTTATTTTGGTATATGGCATAAAATTAGGTATAATTCCCTCCCCACCCCCAAATAATCAACCAATTGCCTCAGCACAACTTATTGAATAATTCTTATTGCCAATTTAATGCTGTCTTTACAATATAACTCATAGTGTTTTTAATTCTTTTGCTCAGTCTACATGATGATTCTAGCAGTAGTATATCCGTTTTAATTCTTATATCTGTGTAAGTTTTAATTATCTTGTTAGACAAGTGCTCCCTCATTTCCCTTTTTCAAAATTTTGCCTAATCTATCCTGTTTGTTTATTTTTATTTTTGTTTTTTTTAAAGATTTTATTTATTTATTTGACACACACAGAGAGAGATAGTGAGAGAGAGAGAGAGAGCACAAGCAGGGGGAGCAGCAGGCAGAGGGAGAGGGAGAAGCAAGCTCTCTGCTGAGCAGGGAGCCCGATGTGGGACTTGATCCCAGGACCCTGGGATCATGACTGAGCCTGAAGGCAGCTGCTTAACTGACTGAGCCACCCAGGCGCCCTAATCTATCCTGTTTATTACTTCAAATGAGTCCAGAATTACTTTTCAGAGTTCAAAAATAGAATTTTTAGATTTTGATTATGATGGCATTAAACCAATACAGTATTTTGGAAAGACCTTATATAATTAAAATATTTGATTTTTTTCACCATGGTCATTAACTATTTAGTCACATCTTTCCTTTATGTCCGGTAAAATTGTAATAATTTATTCATGCAGTTTCAGTACATTTCTCATTATGTTTATTGCTAGATACTTATTCTTTTAAAAAATTGTAAATGGAATTTTAATCACTGTGTTTTTGAATGGATCATTTTGGTATAAAGGAAGTTACTGGGTTTTGCATAAAATTAAAAAAAAATTAAAGCCTTGCAGAAGTCGATTATAATTCTAAATAGTTCTTTGGTTTAGATCTTCTAGGTAGATAATCATATTTGCAAATAATGATATTCCGGAGGTGTTTCTGCTTTATTTTTTTTTTTTCAAAGAACCTTGGCCTTGGGTTTCCTAAAAATAAACAAATTCGTTTTTCTAATTCATTATTCTTACTTTTATTTTCATTGTTTTACTCTTATTTCTTAAAACTCCTCTCTTCTTGGCTTCTGTGGAACTCTTCTCCCCATTTTCCTCTGTGTTGCTCCTGCTCAGCCCACCTCCCAGAGATGAATCTCACCTACCAAAGAATCTGTCATTGGGCCCTTCCTTCTCTATTTATATTTCCTGTTAGCCTGGCTTTTGTTAATGACCTCTGATCTCTCAGGATCTGAAAATCCACTTAATGATCATAGATGAACTGTCCCTGATGAATACCAGTTTTTTAAAAATTATGGTCATAAATACACATTACATAAAATTTACCATTTTAACCATTTTTAAGTGTACAAGTCACTGAATAGCAGAAGCTTTATTGTGTACTTGGCTATGACCAAGATTTCAAGATGATTCAAATTCCTATTTTATGAACGATCTTTAATTGCTTCCATTTATTTCTTCTCATTGGCCAGATCCTATCAGTTTTACCTTGTTATGTCTCTGTTTTCACTCTGCTCTGTTACCAAGGCCAGGTCTTATGCTCAAGCTGTGGAGACTCTTACTGGCCTCCTTCCCTTTATTCTTTGTCCCATTCAATATCCCTCAAGCACCAGATCCTATCAAGCCATATTCTGTTAAAAGTTTTTGAATGGTTTTCAGTAGCCAAGAGAAAAAGTACAAATATTTGGCATTCAAGGCCTCATGATCTGGCTGTAGCCTACCTTGTTGCTGATCACCTCTCTCCCTTCATACAGTCTGCTCTAGCTCAGGAGACATATTGAGGGAAGTGGGCTGGGTAAGGGATGGAGACACTCAGGACCAGTTGGAGAAGGAAGAGGAAACTGCCATCTTGCCCCGAGAATAAGGATTTGGCCTTTGCATTGCCAGAGCCTTCATTTTTTTTTTTTTCTCCCCAGAGAACCTGCTAATCTGGAATTTTATGTGAAAATCTCTCAATTTAAAATTGTTGTTACAAATTAGTATCTTTGAAAAACTTGGAGCAATTGAAAAATCTCTTTGTGGGCTAGATCCATGTCACAGTTGATGGCAGGGTTTCTTTAGATTCTCTCTGTCTCTCTTGTCTGGAATTGGGACATTACATTATAGTCTAAAGAAATGTTAAATCCAATAAGAGTTTCAAAAATTCCCACTGTAAAAAGGTTACTGCTTTAAAGGTTTTCCATGGTTCCTGTGAAAAGGCCAATAGTCGGATTTAAAATGATAAAAACTAATACCACCCACTTGTGCCTCTGGGAGCACACCGAGCGTTCTACCCTAAGAGGCTTTTTTTGAGCTGGATTTGCATTTATTGACATGAGTTTTGTTATAGGTATGTAATATATTGTTATTTCACAGGACAAATTAGTCAAGATGTCCACAGTTTCGAAGCATTTTCGACTGAAATGCAAAGAAGAATCGTACATCTTTAAAGAGCTGGGGAAGATGCGACAGGAAACTAAAAAGGATCTTCTTCGATTCAAGCAGAAGTTGGCCTCCAAGCCGGCTGTGGATGAAGCCTCAGTGTGCGGCCTCCAGGCCCCCTGCCCTGCTCCTCCTGGGGAGAAGGTCAGCGCCACCTACGATGGACCCCAAAAGCCATCACGGTCCCCTCGAGCTAAAGGCCCTACGACCCCCGCTGCGGCCCTCCTGCAGCAGGCGCCCCGAGGCGCAGTGCGGCCCCCGGCCCCGAGCGAGGTGGCCGCTCCCGGGAAGACCCGGCCGTTTCGCCCGCACGACTTCTACTTGCGGAGCTCTGCGTTCCTCCGGCACCAGCCCCAGAAAAAGCCGCCGGTCATCGCCTCCAGGGCTGGCACGTCGAGACCGTTAGTCCCGATGCCGCCACCTGCGGCAAGGGAGAGGCCCGGGGCGTGCCGGGGCCCAAGGAGCCCGCGGCCCACGGGCCCCAAGCCCGTCCTGTACCCAGGCCGGGAGCGCGCCGCGAAACGGGAGACGGCCGCGCTCGCAGAGGCCCGCCAGGCCAAACCCAGGAAGGGCAGCTCCGTTTCCAGCCAGGAGGGCGACGCGGAGTCGGGCGGCCGGCGGAGGAGAGCCCGGAGTCATGCCCTCTCCGTGAGCTCGGGCTCAGCCAGCCAGCGGCGGGAAGCGCGCGGATCAGTTTCCGAAAGCCATCCGGGGAGCATTCCGCAGGGCGACTCGTGGGAGGCCGCCCCGCAGGCCGCGCAGCCGGTGCGAGTGATCCCGACATCCATAGAGGAGATCATCGCCTCACGGCAGTCGGAGGCCCAGCTGGCCTCCGACCAGACTATCAAAGAGCTCATACAGAGTGTCCTCGGCCAGAACTACGACATTAACATGGAAGTAGGTGAACCAGAAGAAGAGTTAATATTTCTCCTGGGTAAATGCAACTTTAGGAAACATTCATAGCATATTTAAGTGCATATGGTGTGTTACAAGCTAGACAAGCTAGACAAAACACTGGGGTGTTATTCAAGCGCTTTGAATTTGGAATTCGAATTTTTGAATATTCCATCAAGGGGGAGTGTCCACTGTTTCAGTGAAAGAAATTGAGAGGTTATCTCAAAAATTAGCTCAAAGCACATTGGTTGTAGACCTGAGTAAGACATCACTGGTAACCTTTCGTTTCAAAGTCTTTGTGACTATCTAGTATTGAAATAACAGAACAGATGTTTTATATGGAAAACTCAGTCATTTTCTGTTATAACTTAACATTAGCAGTACATTTTTATACTAAGCAGATCAATATATTACTACTAAGAAGTTGAATTTGTAGTTCTGTGACATTTTTAGTGAAAATCACTCTCTTAAAATATATATATTTTTAAGATTTTATTTATTTGACAGAGAGAGAGGTGAGAGAAAGCAGGAGGCAGGGAGGAGGGAGGGGCAGAGAGAAGGGGAGAGGGTGAGGGAGAGGCAGGCTCCAGGCTGAGCAGGGAGCCCAGGATCATGACCTGAGCCAAAGGCAGACACTTAACTTACTGAGCCACCCAGGCGCCCCTCTCTTAAAATGTTTTTTAAAAATTTACTTCCTAGGCCTTCCCAGTTATAGAGATTATAAGTGATTCTTGTGTGCCAAGCAAAATGAGACACAGTTTGTGTGCATTTTGTCCCAACAACCTCATTAGGTGGATACCTGTAAAAGCCCCATTTTACATAGGATCTTTCCTAGCTTTAGTGATGTTAAAGGATTGGCTCAGTGTCCAAACTAAGGAATGGCAGAGCTGGGATTCTACCCAGGTGGACATACCCCAGAGACTGGACTGGAAACATGCCAGAACTGTCCATTTCTTGATTGTGATATGTCCCCAGGAGGGAGCAAAGCTAGATAGGGTTATAGGTTATGATATTTTGTCCATTACATAGACTGCTGTGGCAGGGACATTCAAAGCAAAAATAGTAACAAGGGAATCTGAGTCCCACAGAAAGAGAGAGGGAGAAGGGAAGGGGGGAGAGTGGAGGGAAGGGGAGGGAAAAAGAAAAAAAGAGACATAGGTTTTTTGAGAATGGCAATGAGGATGACCTAAGAGGGAAGATTCTGTTACTGTTCTGGGCTGTGGCACCAAACTTCTTGTTAGTACACAGAATCCTGCTGCCACATTTTGTCTTTAAAAAAGTTTCAGCCCCAAAATACACTCTAGGCTGTAAGGAATGTGATCATAAAGCCCATTAGGGAACAAAAACATGTAAGGACAAGAGTCCCCAGTGTCGTCTTTGACCTAATGTTTGTCAGCAGAATAGGACAAATGTTTTCAGTTAAGACCGACATCTCCTCACAGTTACTCAACAGATCAGTGTGGCTGCTTTAGGGCTGTGTCAAAATGAGGATTTCTTTTCTTTTCTTTTTTTATTATCTTCAGTTAGTCACTGTGTAGTACATCATTAGTTTTTGATGTAGTATTCAACCATTCATTAGTTGCTTATAACACCCAGTGCTCATCATAACACGTGCCCTCTTTTTTTTTTTTTTTGAAGATTTTATTTATTTATTTGACAGAGAGGGAGACAGCTAGAGAGGAAACACAAGCAGAGGGAGCAGGAGAGGGAGAAGCAGGCTTCCCGCCGAGCAGGGAGCCCGATGCAGGGCTCGATCCCAGGACCCTGGGATCATGACCTGAGCCGAAGGCAGACGCTTAACAACTGAGGCACCCAGGTGCCCCAACATGTGCCCTCTTTAATACCTATCACCCGGTTACCCCACTCCTCTCGAAAACCTCAGTTTGTTTCCTGGAGTCCAGAGTCTCACATGGTTTGTCTCCCCCTCTGATTTCTCCCCCTTCAGTTTTCCCTCCCTTCCCCTGTGGTCCTCTGTACTGTTCCCTATGTTCCCCATATCAGTGAGACCATATGATAATTGACTTTCTCTGCTTGACTTATTTCACGTAGCATAATCCCTTCCAGTTCCATCCATGTTGCTGCAAATGGTGGGTATTCATCCTTTCTGATGGCTGAGTCATATTCCATTGTATATATGGACCACATCTTCTTTATCCATTCATCTGTTGAAGGGCATCTTAGCTCCTTCCACCATTTGGCTATTGCGGACATTGCTGCTTTGAACATTGGGGTGCATGAGCCCCCTTTTTTCACTACATCTGTATCTTTGGGATAAATACCTAGTAGTGTACTGCTGGGTCGTAGGGTAGCTCTATTTTTAACATCTCGTGGAACCTCTGTACTGTTTTCCAGAGTGGCTGTACCAGCTTGCATTCCCACCAAAAGTTTAAGAAGGTTCTGCTTTCTCCACATCCTCACCAACATTTGTTGTTTGCTGTCTTGTTAATTTTTGCCATTCTAACTGGTGTAAGGTGGTATCTCATTGTGGTTTTGATTTGTATTTCCCTGATGGCTAGTGATGTTTAGCATTTTTTCATGTGTCTGTTAGCCATTTGTATGTCTTCTTTGGAGAAGTGTCTGTTCATGTCTTCTGCCCATTTTTTGACTGTATTATCTGTTTTTGAGTGTTGAGTTTGAGAAGTTCTTTATAGATCTTGGATACAAGCCCTTTATCTGTAATGTCATTTGCAAATATCTTCTCCCATTCCGTGGGTTGCCTCTTGGTTTTGTTGACTGTTTCCTTTGCTGTGCAGAAGCTTTTTATCTTGATGAAGTTTCAAAATGGGGATTTCTAATTAGCTTTTGTGTGGGTCTCACAGAAAAAAGGCATTAGGGATGTGCACTGGTGAGCCTTAATAGAGAGAACAGAGGTCTCAGTGCCTGCCCCTGTACGAAATAACTCTGTGACATAGTCAGGGTACTTGACACGGAGAGGGGCCCATATTAGAAACTGGCTCAGAGTCCTGCACAGTTGGGAAAAGTTACCTTTTCAGAGCAAGGGCCATAAGAGAGGAATGCCCTTGCTCTGAAATCCATTTTGGAGGGTTCAAATAGAGTAAAATGTAAGAAGAAATGAGGAATGAATACCAGGACAGTGAGTTCTGTTCTTTCTGACATTTTATTTGTTTTGTGTATCCGTTTGTGGTGCTTCAGCCACCTGGATTGTTCAATGTAGAGGAGGGGCCTGGAGCATTAGAGTCAGGAACCAGGGGCACTAGCGCTGTGTTACAGGACTTAGCCTGTATCAAATGCCTTAGTCCATCCCTCTTTTCCCTTATATTGATTTTTAGTGCTTTCATGATTTTTAGTGCTTTGGTGATTTCATTCTTCCTTTTTAAATTTTGCCTTTCTCCACCCCAACAATTCCAGAGGACAGAGCTCTGCATTATTTTGAATAAAAGTGCTTTCAAAAGTTTTATTAGGATAAGAAATGGCTGTGGCTGCCTGGGTAGGTGATAGATTGTAATAAAAAATACAGGTGTAAAAGTGGTGTCTAAGTTATGATTTTAAAAAATTCCTAAGATTAGAATAAGGACATTTGTTTGAAACATTTGTAATTTATATAAACAACATCCTTTCCAGGATAAGCAAGGAATATGGCTCTTCACTTTAGATATTTTACCTTGGAATCACACAGCAATTCTCAGAGGGAAAGCCGGAGGTAAAGACAATATTGGCAGGCTGTGTTGTCTTTGTTTAGAGCTTGGGCGAGGCCATTCCAGACCTGACATTCAGAATTTCACAAACAATAGGTCAAAAGTTGCACAGAATACCTGAAGATTGAATTTAGCTGTCAAATGTAGGTCAAACATCTAAACCAAGTTTTCTCATCCTTAACACTACTTACATTTTGGGTTAAATAATTCTTTGTTGTGGGTGGCTGATCTGTGAATTGTAGGTTATGGATGCCAGTAGCATAATCCTCTTGCTCTCCTTCCTCACCCCCTGCCCAAATCATGACAATCAGAATATATATATGTTGCTAAATGAGACCCTGGAGAGTAGGGCACCCTCCCTCCGCACATTGAGAATCACTGGCCTAAACAGTATGAATACACCATGGCAGGAAGAATAGAAATGTTATATGGTCCTATGTTTGCTTTACCGAGGAATCAGTTACTCACAACATACATTCTGATTATATGAGACTAAAGTTCAGAGACTATCTTCCAGATGTTAACTGAGGTTGAAGGAACCAGCCCATCCTTGCTCCTTTCATGTGTAGCTGCTTTTTGCCGCAAAGCTCAAAAGAAAAATGGCTTTAACATGACCTAGGTAAGAAAGAATTCATGTTCCAAGATCTTTCATGAACAAATAATATGTAGCCCACAAATGTTATATCACGAAATTTATACCTACTTCCACTTCAGGAAAGATGAAATAGATGTACTTTCCCCTATTTCTTCCATACAACTAAATATGCTATATATAAGACAAATATGAGAGTCCTCCAAAAGGTGGAGAGGGGAAGACAGATTGGCTAGGGACTTTGGGTTCCAAGGAATCACAAGCATCACAAAGAAGTGATGCTTCTTTGGGCTTTCTTTTTTGCTTCATATCCTCTGGACTTGAGATAAAGAAGCTGGCAAACTAGGAATGTCAATGGATGCAGAAAACGCTCCAGCAAAAGCCAGCTCTCTTTAGCCAAGGGATCAAGAAAGGCAAAGACTAGAAAGACAACATTTTTAGACAATAACTGTGCTACTCAAACCAGAAACAGCAGAAAAAAAAAAATCTATGGCCCCATCCCCACACCCACCAGCCATTGCTGAATGGGGATCCTGGACTGTCAGTCTCACCAGGCTGTAACAAGTTACCCCAACCTTCTCCCCACTGAGGTGGTGTCAGTGGAAAGTTAAGACTTTCAACAATGCTCAGCAGTAAAGAGGCTGCCCTCTCCACTTTCCCTGTGTCACTGGAGGCCATTTGGGGAACAGTAAGGAGATACCCCTATCCCTTACAACTAGGATGGTGTCAGTAGATGCCTAGTGGGACCCAGAACTCCTACTCCCACTCAGCAATAACAAGGAAGCCCCCACCCCTGGTGTCAACAGAGACAAAGTTGGAACCTGGACTACTACCCCTACCTGGCAGTAATGCCCTCCTCCCAACTACCCCTTTTAGAGTAATGCCATAGGAAGCCAGCTAAAATAGGAAGTTTAAATGAGATCCAGACTCTCATAATACCCAAATGTCTAGGTTTCAGTAGAAAATAATTTGTCGTACTAAGAACCAGGAATATCTTGACTTGAAAGAAAAAATGATAATTAATAGATGCCAACACTGAGATGGCAGAGATGTTAGAATTATCTGACAAAGATTTTAAAATGGCCCTCAAAAAAATGCTTCAGTGAGCAATTATGAGCACACTTGAAACAATGAAAAAATAGAGTTAGCAGAGAAATAGAAAGTCACAGTAAAATCAAAGATATAAAGAGGAACCAAAGGAAATTTTTAAAGATTTTATTTATTTATTTGAGAGAGAGAGAGAGCATGTGAGCACATGAATGCAAGCAGGGGGAGGGGCAGAAGGAGAGGGAGAAGAAGAGGAAAAGAATCCCAAACAGACTCTGTGCTGAGCATGGAGCCCAACGCAGGGCTCAATCCCACAATGCTGAGATCATGACCTGAGCTGAAATCAAGAGTCAGATGCTCAACTGACTCAACCACCCAGGTGCCCAATCAAAGGAAATTTTTAGAACTGAAAATACAATAAGTGAAACAAAACCCCAGTTGATGGCTAAACAGCTGAATGGAGAGGATAGAGGAAAGAAACAGTGAATTTGAAGATGGCATTTGAAGATGGAATACAACTTACTCAACTGGAACAACAGAGAGACAATAGACTGAGAAAAAAAAATGCATACAACCTGAGAGACCTATGGGACTATCACAAAAGATCTAACTTTGTGTCATCAAGATCCTGGAAACTGAGTGAACCCCAAACCAAAGAAACCCAAAAGAATCCACAAAATAGTCAAACTATATATAACAGTCAAACTTCTGAAAATTAAAGAAAACAATGAAGCCTTTAAAGCAGTGAAGAGAGAAACAGTGTGTTACCTATGGAGGAAAACAACTTGAATGACAGTGATTTCTCATTAGAAACCATGAAAGCCAGAAGAAATAGGTACAATATTTTTCAAGTGCTGAAAAAAAAGCACTGTATATCCAGAATTCTGTATCCAGTGAAATTATTCTTCAGGAATTGAAGGGGAGATCAAGACATTCTCAGAGAATTTGTCAATAGCAGTCCTACCTTAAAGAATGGCTAAAATAAATTCTCTAAAGAGAAAGGAAATTATTCAAAAAAAGGACACCAGGAAGGAATAACACAATAAACAAAAACTGTGGCTAAATACAACAGATTTTCCTTCTCTTCTTGAGCTTTCTAAATTGTGTTTGATGGCTGATGCTAAAATTATAACACTGCCTGATGTGGTTCTAAATGTATGTAGAAGAAATTTAATTTAATTTAAGACAATTATAAAGAGGGGAGGGTAAACAGATATCAAGGGAGAGAATGTTTCTATGCTTCACTCTAATTGGAAAATGACAATACCAGTAGACTGTGGTAAGTTATGTATATATAATATAATGCCTCGAGCAGTGACTAAAAAAGCTATACACATTCACTCAAAAAACACTATAGATAAGTCAAAATAGAGTTTTAAAAACTGTTAACTCATAGGAAGGCAGGTAAACAGAAATGAAAAACAGAAAAAAGAAAACAAAAAAAATAAAGTGACAGCTTCAAATTCTAACATATCAATAACTACATAAAATATAAATTGTTTAAATACACCAATTGAAAGAGATAGGCAAGTGATTAAATACATAACCCCACTATATATTGTCTACAAGAAACTTCTAATATGATGATATAGGCAGGTTGAAAAAAAAGATGAAGATGAAAAATATGTCATACACACATTAATTAAAAGAAAGCAGGAGTGGCTATATTAAGTTCAGATAAAGTGGACTTCAGAACAACAAAAATTACCAGAGACATAGAGGGGATTACAATACGGTAAGAGGGTCAATCCACCACGGAAACAAAGCAATCCTAAATATGTACGCACCAAATAATAGAGCTGAAAACTATGTGAAATAAAAACTGAAAGGAGAAATGGGAAAATCTACAATTGTTTTTTTTTTTATTTTTTTAAGATTTTATTTATTTATTTGACAGAGAGAGGCACAGCGAGAGAGGAAACACAAGCCAGGAGAGCAGGAGAGGGAGAAGCAGGCTTCCCGTTGAGCAGGGAGCCCGACACGGGGCTTGACGTGGGGCTTGATGCAGGGCTCGATCCCAGGACCCTGGGACCACGACCTGAGCCGAAGGCAGACGCTTAACTACTGAGCCACCCGGGTGCCCCCAAATCTACAATTATAGTTGAAGACTTCAACATCCTTCTTTTAACAACTGGTAGAAAAGCTAGACAGAAATTCCCCAAGAATATAGAAGAACTCAACAATACCATTACCATCAGGATCTAATCAATATTTATAAAACACTGCACCCAACAATAACAAAATACACATTCTTGTCAACTGTCCATGGAACATATACTAAGACCGTATCTGGATCGTAGAAATGAACTTCAATACATTTAAAAGAACTGACATCACACAGAGTGTCTTCTCTGACCATAATGGAACAAAACTAGAAATTAATACCAAATTAATACCAAAACTAGAAATTAATACTAGAAGCAAGTAATAGGAAAATCTCCAAACCCTTGGAAACTAAACAACACAGTTTTAAATAATACATGGATCAACAAGGAAATCTTAGGGGAAAAAAAGACATTGAACTAAGTTAAAATAAAAATGTAACATGTCAAAATTTGTGGGACAAAATCAAAGCAGTACACTTATCCACTGAAATGAAAACTTACATTCAAATAAAAATCCGAGATGAATGTTCATAGCAGATTTTATTATTTAGTGACCAAAAACTAGGAACAAAGCAGATGTCTTTCATGGAGTAAATGGATATATTAATCAGCAATAAAAAGAAATGAAGTACTGATACCTGTAACAACTTGGATGAATCTCCAGAAAATTATGCTGAGGTAACAAACAAACCAACCAACAAAAAATCAACAAAAAACAACACCCCCTCCCCCAAAAGCAAAACAATCTGTCAACATTAGATACTGTAAAATTCCACTTATATAACATTCTTAGAAGGACAAAATTATAGGAATGGAGAATAGATTTGTGGTTGTCAGGGGTTAAGGACAGGTTTGTGGTAGGGGAGGGTGGGAGGAAAGTGTGTGTGGCTTGAGAAAGGCAACGTGAGAAATCCTTGTGGTGATGGAAATGTGTGTATCTTGACTGGATCAGTGTAAGTGTTCTGGTCGTGATATTGTATTAGAGTTTTGCAACATATTACCATTGGGGCAAGGCAGACAAAGAGTACTTAGGATATATCTGTATTATTTGTAACAGTGAATATGAGTCTACAGGGGTCTCAAAATAAAAACTTTAAAATGTTATCAGATTCTTGATAAAAATGTGTTTCTTTTTATAAATTATAAGAAGAAACACAAGGAAACAATATATTCCCTTCTAAGCCCTCCTTAGCTCCCCATAGTAACCAATGCTTATTGTTGTTTTTCCTTCTACACTTATTTTAATATTTTAGTGCAAATGTGTATACATATATGCACACAAAGATTTTTCTTTACAAAAATAAGAACGTAGGGTATACATTATTCTGCAACATACTCTGTGACACATATCAATATGTATAGCTTCTAAGTTGTTCCTTTAAAGAGCTGCTTATTATTTCATAATACTTAAACATTTCTTTGGCTCTTTGCTTTTAAAATTTCATCTTTCCCTATCCTAGGAATAAATTTTTGCTCATTGGAGGTATAAATTAGGGAACCTACCAGGATCTGGGGCAAGAAAAGCAATTTATATTGTTTGAATGACATAATACAATTGGGAGGGACTAGTTTGGACAAATCTTTTCTATTCAAGATGACAGACACATTTATTACATTTTTCTCTTACACATTCCCTCTGTGCAGTAACTTTTTGTCCTCATAGACATAACAGCTTAAGCTAGTACAAATGAAATAATGATTAAGAAGTTTCTTGATTTACACCTTTTTTTTTCTATGAGGTTTTAAAATCTCAGATAACATTTGGGTACTCTCCATAGGTACCAAATGCTTATGTATTTAATTTACATTCATTTTTAGAAGATGGAAAATATTATATTAGTTTTTGAAGGAAAATTCCTATTCCTTTAGTCAGTTTGATTTGTAGTCATGATCTTGAACCAAGTTAGAAGTTGTGCCTTCAAAATAAGCTTATTCTTTTTGGATATAAGTGCAGTTTATTTTCCATGAGGATTTTCTTTCAGGATTGAATACCAAGTTACTTGAAAAATGAAATGCTAATTTATTGTAGAATTCAGATGTTATTTTCTGATTCTTAGCACAGATGCCGCTCAGCAATAATTTTTTCTTTTGCCTGTTTGTATAATAACGTCCCTTAATTTAGACTGTACAGGACAAATGCATTTGAATCTTGAAAGTGATCCATTTTCGCATATACCAGGGTTTAAAGACATGTGAGGAAAAGTGAAGAAGTTTTAAATGTTGGCAAAATAATTGCCTCTTCTGAACATCTCTCATCCCAAATCAAGGCAGCCTACTAGACTGTGTAGCACATTATCTAGTTGTACTGAATATATATTTCATTTTGGGAGGGTATTACTTTATGAGTACTTGGTTTCCCTAGTCCCCTAAAAAGTGCACCGCATCTTCATCCCACCATAGTGGAAAAGGATGGCTTGACAAAATCTGTCATATTTCTTATCTTTATGAGTTTTTATGAGCACAGTAGAAAAAGGTTAAATTTTTAGCTTATTGCATTGAAACTGAAAATAATATATTCTCACTTAAATAGATTTTCTTTGACATGTTTTACTTTGTGTTTTTATCATATGGAAAAGAACTTTTAGAGTGTTGGTGATAAACTTTTCCATAGTGTTTCCTTACCCTCATTTTTCAGTAAAATAGTGTCTGGAGCTGGAAGATAACCTAATTAACTATGTATTTAAATAACAAAACTGAGACCAGCTGAGAGCAAGTGACTGTTGCAAGGCCATGTAGCTAACTAGCATAATGGAGGCTGGATCCCTTTAGTTCTTCTGACAGCCAGACCAGAATTGTTTTTATTCTTATTACATCATGTTGATGGCACTTCCTTTCTCTCTTTCCCCCCATCGGTCCCTTCCTTTTCTCCTTCACTATCGTAAGACCTAGCCCGCAGGTATCCAGAATCTTTTTTCACCATGATTTCTCCCTTCTCAGATTTCTGTGATGACTGCATTAGTGGGAGGACCATCACACTCTCCTGTTCAGGGATGGTCACCCTGGTGACCTCTGAGCCCAGCACATTTAGGTCAAGAAGCAAGGATCTACTGCTCACAGAGCCCTGTGGTGATGGTAGAGATGGTGACTGTGGAATGGGGCTCAGAATGGACACCTGCGATTCATATTGAGTCAGGACATTAAAGGATAGAGGTGGGATGAATTAACAGGTATTGACGACACTAGTAGTTGATTATATAACACTAGCCAGTTACAGTCAGCCAAGTACCACTGATTCTGCCAACTTAAGTTGTTAATATGAACAAAAGGTAAAATCTCCGTTATCTGCCATCTCTCATGTCAAATAAAGGCAGAGTAACAGATTGACCTACTTCCACTTCATCTTATTAGCTGTACTTTATTTTATTTACTTTATTTTTAAATCTTTGAGCTATTCTCAAAGTGAAAAAAATACCCTCAAACACTTTCTCTTTTTAGCCCAATGGGTATAGGTGGAGTCCCCGTCCTTTTGGGGAACTTTTTACATACTTGAAATTTTATTATCTGTGGTGGTCTGGGGTCTTGTTGAGAACCCTTGACTTGAGAGAATGGAGTGTGTCAGTGGCCTTACCAGGAATTCCCTTAAAAGCTAGGATGAAGAGCCAGTGCTTTGGATATTGTCTAAGGAAGGATGCAGGATTGCCATGATCACGTGGGTAAGTATTAATTGGCATACTGGTCATCAAATTTGGCCAGTCTTGGTAATAAGTAAAATCCCCTGCACCCGCCACCCCTTCTGCACCTTTTAAGTTGGTAGTCTATCTTCTCTGGAGATCTCAGAGATAATGCAGTAAATAAAAGTCCTATTCTTTGCTTGGCTTACTGCAAATTTATTAAGCACACAAGAGAAGATTATAATAAAGCTAGACCTCATCATCTCAGCCAGATTTCCCCTCAAGAACATCTCCAGTCTCAAGCTCTTCATCTCTTAATCATTTGAAATAAAGTTCTGAAGAAATGGAAGATTGAGACGGCCGAGACGCTTTTCATTGTTCTGATTTCATTATGCTGTTGAGACCTGCCTGGGTGTACAGTCTTTGACAATCATTTATTGCTTTGGAAAGTGGTTATTAAACAGTTCACTAAATTATGGCTTTTTATGCATGACTCTTCTGTTGCTCTTTAGGGTTAAGTGAGAAAGCTTATTAAATATCCATCTACAGTGGAACCTTTGAAAGTGCTAAACAGCATGCATAATTCATATAGGCTGTCACCAGTGCAATGCCAAATTAGTTGAGCCAAATATCAAGTAACAAGGAAATGGGAGTAAGTAGCAGTCCTAATAGAACTTACTCTGGGCAGCTAATGGGTGCAGATAATCAGAAAACCCCAAGTAAAAGTGACTTAGATAAGATGGAAGTTTATTTCTCCCTTGTAAAATGTCATGTAAAAGGTAATATAGGACTGATATAATGTTCTGCAGAGTCAGGAATTCTACCTGCCATCTTATTGCTTCACTGACTGTGACCCTCATTACCAAGGTCATCTCAAGGTCCAGTGTGGCTGCTGCAGCCATCGCATCTGCATTCCAGTCAGCAGGAAGGTGTAAATAAAATAAGAAAAGCATGTGCTTGAATTTGCTCACCACTTCTGCTTATATTTCAATAGCCAGAACATAGCCACATGACCACATCTAGCTACAAAAAAAGGATGACGAATGAAGTCACTATTCTGGGCAGCTGTGTACCACGATTCACATACTATTACTATGGAAGAGGGTAAAAGAGGTATTGGGGCAGTTTCTGTCATAGTCTCTATGTATGATGCATCTTCTATGGAGACTTACCTTTCCAGCAAAGTTTTATTGAGCACCTGCAGTGTTTAGCATTGTGCTGGGCTAAGAATTTAAAGTTTTTATTTGTGACCCAATTTTTAGCTTTAAGCAGTTAGGTGATACACAAGAGAATTGGCTGACAATGAAAAATGGTGGAAAAAGCCTTGGAATTGCAGTTTGATGACTTTGACAGGGATTCTTGGTTTAATTTATTTGTTTCTTAAAATTATTGGTGTGTGAGTTTTCTCATCCCTGCAGTTAGAGTTTATATTTGCCTTATAATACTGTGAGAGTAAAATGATCTTAAATAAAGCAACACATGTTAAATATACTGCATTTTTAAAAAGGTTTTTAGTATATACTTTCACATTGCCTTTCAGTAAGTTTGAACCACCTACATTCCCTCCAGTAGTGAGTACCAATCTGTTTCCCTACGGCCCACAGCCTTATTGTGTTTTTGAATCTATGCTTATTTGAAAGGCCAATGGCTTTCCAATGCTTTTCAGTTGTGGGAACCTTTCTTCAAATGAAATATTCAATGAACGTTAAATATCCCAAGAATTTAATAGCATGGCAGCAGTGTCTCAGTAGGGAATGAGGGACCTGGAACCTACCTGCTGGATCCAGGCTCACATCAGAACACTCTGGCCATTAAGACATTTGTCTGTCCATTCAGTTTTATTGGATACCTGTACCAGACATGGGGAAACAACAACGTACAAATGAAGTTCCTGCTTTCTCGGAGTTTACATTCTAGAGAGAGGAGGCAGAGGATAAACAAATTGGTAATGTCTCAGGTGGTGATAAGTGACATAAAAAAGAATAATGCTGGATAGGAGAGATAGACAGTGATGGTGTGGAGCGATATTTAAATCAGATGGTCAGGAATGTACTGTAGAATGTGACATTTAAGCAGAGGTCTTGAAAGAATGGGGCAAGGCACAATTCCTATAAAGGGAAAGAACATTCCAAGCAGAGGGAAGAAACATTGCGAATCTCCAAGGCAGGAATGTTCTTGTGCAGCTTGAGGAACAGCAGGAGGGGCTTTGAATGGGGGTATGGTAGGAGATAAAGTCGGAGAGGTAGCCCGGAGCCAGGTCAGCCAGGACAGTGGTTCTCAATACTGTCAGACTCAGTGCTCTTTTCTTATTATACATACGTTGCATGTTATTTTGCCCCTTTTACTATCCTGAAATAAAATTCATAGATAATTATCATCTCCCGACCCACATAATGTCAAACATTGATATAATGCCTTATTTGTAACATAAAGGAAAAGTGAGAGTAATTTATAATTGAATCATAATTATAAACAACTACACTGGAAGATATAATGAAGTTGTTAGCTGCTTTTGTCTACCGATAGTGGATAATGAATGTGCTCTTGGTAGGAATATAAGCAGCTATAATGTATAAGAAGGACCAGAAAATGGAAACAGAGTGCGGGTGGCACTAGAATGCGTGTAAGGATAAATAATAGCAGATTAGATTTTTGTGTATATGGTAAAAGAAAATGAGAAATGACAAGTGAAATAGGGATGCATGCTAAGACCAATTAAGGACTTTTAAAATGGAGAAAATGAGCTAAGCCTCTTTATAAGGGTAGTGTCAAAATAAATCTCTGTTTCAACATGGAACAAAGTGAAAAAGTATCAGCCGCACCCCTTCCCCCCATATCTTCCAAGTTGAAATCTCAACATATGTCAGTGTACATCAGTCTCTGGAACTTAAAAAGACCTTGGAAGCCATCTCCTTTGATAGATTATGAGACTACAGAAAAAGGAGTAATCCAAGAAGGTATGGAGAAATAGGCCTCTGTAAACAATCTGAGAGCAAAACAAAACTAAATAACTTTAATATGTAATTTTCATGACAAATTTATTATTTTGCTAAAATATTTAAAAATCATACAGATTGGCAATACTGTAGTTAAAACTTTTCCTTTATAATTAAATATTCTTTATTCCTGTGTTTCACATGTGTCTGCTTTATTGTGTTTAGTTCTAAAGTTAATGGAATGGATTTCATATATCCTCTGTTCATATCTGCATGCAACTGCTACAATGCAGAATGAAGCAGGTGTGTTGCTTTCGTGGATAAACTGCTTGTGCAGTTGCCTTGGTTGACCTGATATCTAAGATAGTAAGTAACTCTTATTGAATTTCCCAAGAAAACGAAGTATAGTTTGCAACTCTGTTTACACAGTAGTTGCATTCCTGGAAAATATAATGTGGGTTAAATGAGGGGGAATATTTTGTGCTTAAATATATAGAATGGAGTTAGATTCTGGTCTCAGACATTTGTAAAATGTCTTTTACCCATATGAAAGCCTGTTAGGACATTTGACATTCAAGCTAATGTGGGGTGTTTCTTTGTTTTGTGGGACTGTCCCACGAAGTGCCGGCTATCTAATACACGCCATGGTTCTTCCTTGCCCGCTAAATGCCAGTAGCACATTCCCATCCTAACAACCAAAAATGCTGCTCTCCTCCCCCAGGCAATTTCTAAATGTTCCCTAGGGAGCAGTACTGTCCCTGCTGAGAATCACTGATAGGTTGTCTTGTAGCCATGCTAAGAACTTTGGATTTCACCCTGAGTGGTGTGGGAGGACATTGGAGGGTTTTGAACAGAGGCATGACATGATCTGATCTTGTTTTAAAATTATCATCTACCTTCTGTGTGGACAATAGATTTTAGGGGAAGGAAGGAAGACCAGTTAGGCACCTATTATGATAATCCAGGTGAGAGGTGATGGTGGCTTGGGTCAACTATAGTATAAGGAGATGAAAAATAGTCTGATTCAGCATACATTTTGAAGGTTGCTTATGGATTGAGAGAGAGAGAGAGAGAGAGAGAGAGAGTGTGTGTGTGTGTGTGTGTGAAGAGAGAGAGAAAGAGAAAGAAATCAAGAATGACTCCATGGTTTTTGGTGGGTGTAGCTAATATAGAATATAGGTATTTTTTTTCCGAGATGGTGAAGACCATAGGTAAGCCAGGTTGTGGGGTTCATTTTGGACATGTTAAGTTTGAGGTGCCTAATACACTCTCAAGTGGAGATATTGAATAGGCATTTAGTTATAATTCTAGAGTTCAGTGGGGAGGTTAGGGTTAGAAAGATTGGAAGTCATCAGTGACCAGACGGTGTTTAAAATTCATTAAACTGTAAGAGATGATGAAGAGGAAGAGTGTAGCTGGAAAGGACAATAAATCTAAGGACCAGGAGCCTGGGGGCACACCGTTGTTTAGAGGCAGAGGGAAGAGAGAATGAAAAAGAGGGAAGGAGTGCTAGGTGTAGAAGTACAACTAGGAGAAGGTGTATGGTTATTTGGAAACCACGTGAAGAAAGTATTTCTAGAAAGATGTGATAACTGTGTAAAATCCTGCTAAATCAAGTAAGATGAGGACTTGTAAGGTTTAACCATAGTGTTATAATATTTAACTACACACACGTACCTATGTTATAGATTTTATTGATTTGGTGAATGAGATTTTTTTCTATTTACATTTTCAAATTGCTTATTACCATATTGGTTTTAACCAGTGTTGACCATTTATCCCATAATCTCTCTGAATTCTCTTCTCTGTTCCAATAGTTTGCCTGTAGAATTTCTTGTTTAATAAAATCTGTGTTGAATAAAAGTGGTGGTAGTGAGCATCCCTATTTTATTCCTGACTTTAAAACAAAGGCTTGGTTCTTAATTTCACCCCTAAGTATGACGTTTATTATAGCTTTTTGAGAGATTTCTTTATTAGGTTCACTTCTTTTCTCAGCTTGCTAAGAATTTTTAAATCATGAATGAGTATTGAATTTTGTTGAATACTTCTGCTTCTTAAATCTATTGTCATAATGTTGATCCATCTGAACTGTCTCTGCAATCTGGGAGAAATGTTTTTGGTTATGTTACAGTATGTTTTTATACATTGAGGATTTCCATTAGGGTTTTTGCATTTGTGTCTATACATGAGATTGGTGTATACTATTTTTTTCTTCTAATGTGTTTGTCCATTTTTTTTGGTGCTTGTTCATTTTTGGTATCAAGGTTGTACTAACCACTAAAATTGGATGCTTTCTTTTTCTGTTCTCTAAAAACAGTTTGTATAAACTTGTTTTTGTTCCTTGAAAGTTTGGTAATTTTCATCTGTTATGTTGTTTGGCTGGTTACGTGGGTAAAGAGAGATTTAAAAAAATTATCTCAGTTTTTTTAATGATTATTAATTTTTTTCAGGCTTTCAATCCCCTCCTTTACCCCAGGTCAATTTTGTGACATGTATTTCTTAGACAGTAATTCTTTTTATCCAAGTTTTCCTGCATTTATTGGCCTGATGCTATTCATAGATTATTTCTTCTTATTCTTTGCTTAATCTTTTGATTTCATAGCTGTGGAGTTTGTCTCAGTGTGTAGTAGGCATGAATCTTAATCTCCAAACACAGATGTGCAAGAAATATGTTTATTTCTCTAGAATTCAATTTAGTCTTTATTTGGAGTTCCCATTCCATCAGGACCACAGAAATTTGGTCTTAAGCAATTTGGAGATTCCCCTCTCCATCCCTGGGATATTTACAGAGTTCCTTAAGCTCATGTGCCATGCTGACCTCTGCTAAAACATCCATACTTCCATCTGGAGGTCCACTTAGGTCTTGTTGGGAAAGGGAGTCTTGTGCATGCAGTCTTTTGACCCCCCCACTTGGCCCATTAGGCCTGGAACACTTCTTTACCAAGAGATAAAGAGTCCCAACAGCTGGTGCTGGGCTGGTAGCCTTTTGTGGGAATATGTTTTCCTGTTTCAGATTCAATGTGTGCTTCTTTGTTTTGCTTAGTATGTGTGTCATATGGCACCTGGCCAGTCCCGTACTATATCTGTCTCCTATAGGGAGGGGATGAGGTCCTTAGTTCTGCGTCACAGGAGGGGAGTGTGAAGGCCACTGGTCCTGCACTGGCTGTCAGAGGGACTTTGCTGGCCAGGATGGACTGATGGCCACTACTGAAGCTGACCTTGCTCTGTGTCTTCTTTATGTGACATTCTTCCATCCAGAGCTTGACTGCATTGTTTTCTGCTGTCTTTAGTACCAAAAAACAGGGTTAAAAGTATCTGTACTTCTACTCCTGGTAGATGCCACTTGCTTGATAGGTGTCCCCTCCATTGTCAGTCCACACAGGTCCCTGCTAAGTTGCCTCTTGTTCCCATCTCTGAGGCTCCTTCGGTTTCCCCAGCTGTCCCATCTGTGTTTGCCACTCTTGGGCATACAGATGTCATTTTGCCATTCTCAAGACTTGCTGGGGCCTGGTAAACTCTGCAAGGTTATATAATGCTCCATCTGCTTCAGTACTCCCACATGGCCATGTCTTCTCTGGGATCTTGCTGCTTCTTGGATTCTCCATGGGAAATGGCCCCCCAATTTTTTTTTTCTCTCCATTCAGAACACTTTCCGCTTTTGTTTCCTAGGGGCTTAGCCATGGAGAGCTGGGTATGAGACCTCATAGGGACCCAGCAGCATCTATGTTTTCATCACCTCCCCACCAGCTTTCTCTGTCCCAGGAATTCAATTGATTTCTAGCTGCAGAATGAGGATATATTACTCAAATAAACTCATCTTATTTTCTACCAGATCAGTTGTCATTGTTCAGTGTTCTTTGGCTCCAAAAGATTCTCAGGCTTTTGAAACCTGAAAGCCAGAAAAAGACTCTTGTTTTATCATTTTATGTTCTGGGATGGCACTTTTTACCCGAGTCCGTGGGCCCAGAATGGCCAACCTGAGTAAAGGGAGAGAGAATTTTGGGAGTGTGGGTTGGAGCGAAACATTGGTGGATACTTCAAAACTATCTCTCCAGACCCTTCATTTGACAGAGGAGGAGACAGTCTCAGAGAAGTAACTGATTTACCAAGGCCACATACAGTTAGTGGTGGAGCAGAGAGACCAAACTCCAGATACACTAACTACTATTCTTGTGTTCTTTTTTAAAAAATATTTTATTTATTTATTTATTTAAGAGAGAGAGAGAGAGAGAGAGAGAGAGAGAGAGAGAGAGCATGAGCAGAGGAGGAGCAGAGAGAGAGGGACAAGCAGACTCCCAGCTGAGTGAGGAGCCAGATGCAGGGCTTGATCCTGCCACCCTGAGATCATGACCTGAGCCAAAACCAAGAGTCAGACACTTAACAGACTGAGCCACCCAGGTGCCCCTATTCTTGTGTTCTTTGAAATTATAAGCTGTATAACAGTTATTTGAAACACGTATGGAGTTAGGTTCTACAAACCAATATATATTTCACCTAGATTTTTTTTTTAATTTGGGTATAGTTGACACAGAATGTTACATTACTTTTAGGTGTACAACATAGTGATTTGACAGTTTTATACGTTATGCTATGTTCACCACAAGTAGAGGTATCCTGGGTCACTATACAACACCACTGACTATATTCTTTATGCTGTGCCTTTTATTCCATGACTTATTCATTCTGTAACCAGAAGCCTGTATCTTCCATTTTGCCCAACCCCTGTCTCTCCTTCCCTGCAGCACCTATCAGTTCGTTCTCTATATTTGTAGGTCAGGTTCTGCTTTTTGCTTGTTTATTTTTATATTTTATTTTATTATGTTATGTTAGTCACCATACAGTACATCATTAGTTTTTGATGTAGTGTTCCATGATTCATTGTTTGCATATAACACCCAGTACTCCATGCAGTACGTGCCCTCCTTAATACCAAAATTGTTTCTGATAACAAGACCCTTTAAGTGTTATTTTCTATGCAAATAGCATTTTTTGAGCTTTGCTGGAAATTCTTAGACCAAGATAAGAAGAACGGAAGTGACTTTGCTTAGGGACTTCTTAACTGGTGGTGGCTTAGAAGGAAGGAGCCTAGCAGAAGACTGGGAAAGATGAAGGCCTCAGATCAGAGAACAAAGCCCACCTATTTCTCTTTTCCAGGGCTGTGCTTGTTTATTCATGGTTTTTATCTTGTTTTATTTTGATCCCACTTATGAGTGAAATCATATGGTATTGTTTTTCTCAGTCTGATTTATTTCACTTAACATAATACCATCTAGGTCCATCCATGTTGTATCAAATGGCATGATCTCATCTTTTTTTATTGCTGTGTAATATTCCATTGTACACACACACACACACACTGCACCTTTCTTATCCGTTTGTCTTTTGATGGACACTTAGGTTGCTTCCATATCTTGGCTTATTGTCAATAATGCTGCAATAAACTTAGGGTACATATATCTTTTCAAATTAATGCTTTCATTTTCTTTGGGTAAATACTCAATAGTTATTTCACCTAGATTTTTAAATACATTATAATTGCCATCTAAGGGTCCCTTAGCAAATGAATCATTTTCTTTTTTTTAAAATATTTTATTTATTTTTGAGAGAGAGAGAATGACAGAGAGAGAGAGAATGAGAGGGGGGAGGGTCAGAGGGAGAAGCAAAGTCCCCGCTGAGCAGGGAGCCCAATGTGGGACTCGATCCTGGGACTCCAGGATCATGACCTGAGCCGAAGGCAGTCGCTTAACCGACTGAGCCACCTAGGTGCCCCGTAAATGAATCATTTTCTTAATAATTATGTGTTCAATACCTTAAGGATAAATATGCCCTTTTTAATTTTTACTCTTTCAGAAGAAACACTTTCTAAAATCTTTTATACTGTTTTCCTTTTGTAAAAGCAGGTGTGATTTGTTCTCCTTGCCTTCTAGTTACCTAGCTCAGGTGCTAAGTTAATCCTTTTCTTGAGGACAAAGGACACCATTTTGGATGTCAGTTCCTTTCACTAGCCTATGATCTAGTGATGTCCAGGGTCTTACTGGGTGAGTGAAGTGTTTGCCCTACACCTTAGATTCAGCTGTGCTTTGAGTTCTTTTGTTTTCTTTTTATAATTTTTGTTTCCTCCTTCCCATTAGGCTGACAGCTGTCTCTGTTTTGCAGTCAGTATTTCAGTGTGTTGTAAGTAGCCCCTCTCCTATAGTTCTCTTCCTAATATCTTATTTCTATTCTGCCCTAGGCTTCAAAACTAGATAAATAAGCCTGGTAATATTGTTTGTAAAGTGAGAGTAAATAGCCTCTGAGGGAGGGCCTCAAAAGCTTTCCTATGGGAAAGTGTGTGAGCTTCCTCTATGTGGGCCTTTGCTGACATCTCTTTTGCCTGCTCTAAGGCCTTTTTTGCTTATATCCTGCTTCTGGTCTGCTAGATCCGCCAGGTTGCAGGATTTCTGCAAGGTGAACAGTTGAAGAATAACTGCTTTTTTTTTAAATTGATTCAGAGATAATGTAAAAAATATTTTGCATTTGAATGAACCATATTGGTAGAAGAGAGCTATTAACTAGATTCGTTGCAAATCAGAATAAAAAATAACCACCACAGAACCACAGAATTCCTTTGGGCAATTTGATTATTTAAGATGCAAACTATACTCTGACCTTGGGGGCTTTTTGAACCACAGCTGTCAGTTTAAACAAAACTCCAAACCTAATTAAACTTCTGTTGAATGGGGTGCTAGTTTGAGAACTGGTTGGACAGCTTTTAAAACCTAAGGATGCAATTCTTTCACCAGTATTAGTACATAGAAGTACTAATACTTAGTACATATCTTCTTTAAGGCTAACCATACGGCCCTGGTTTTATCACTTTTTGGAAAATGGAGAACAATTTTCTGCATACAGATTAATTGTGGTATTTACAAATTTTCTTCATGTAGGTGTTACATTGTAAAATTGAGATGACACATTTTTTCCAGATTCCTCTCCTCTCCTCCCGTTCCCTCTCTGTAACAGTTATTTCACATTTTCTCTTTTCTCCTCAGAACTCCTAGGCACCCTGTCCCCCCTTTTTAAGAGTCCATGCCACTCTTACTGATAACTGATACTCATATCCCATAGAGAAAATGTAGTCAATAAGTAGAAATGCCTACTCGTCAAAGTCTGCCTGTCTGCATTCAACTGTGCCCCAACTCTCTGCCTTCCCTCACGACATAATCCATGGTGTGTCCTGCTCCCTTCAAAGGCCACTCCAGCAACTTCCAAACTTTAACCTCAGGTCTCAAAGATTTCCATCCTAATTATTTCTGCCACTTTCTCCTGCCCCAACAATTTCTTCTTTTCTACTACATTTTTTATTAACATAGGAGCATGAATCACTAGCCTTCATATTTACAAAATAAAGAGAACTTCTTACCTCACTCTACCTCATTTCACTACTTCTTGTCACAGAACTTCCTGAACCAGTTGAACTGCTCTAATTCTTCGGCTCACATTTCCTCCACAACCCTTACCTACTCAAGGCTCTGTCTCACCGCTGCCGCAACAATGTTCTTGCCAAAATCATCAGGGACTTCCTCCAAGCTCCTCTTCCTTGACCTTTCCCAACAGCGTTTGACTCAGGACACTTTTCCCTTCTTAAAGCACATGATTCTCAAGGTGTTATCAGACTCTGCTGCTTTTCTTCCCATCACCCTGGCTAGATGCTCTCGTCTCGGCCTACTCTCTGACATCTCCTCTCTGCTTCACTCTTAAACATTGGTGTTCCCCCAGAGCTTGCTCCTTGAACCCCTTCTCTCTTACCCACCCAGGCACTCTCAATCTCCCAGAGTCCCACACATGTGCTCAGACTGGTAGAATAATGCTCTTGTGAGACTGTATTCGATGTTCATCACTACTAATATTTTCTTGTTTATTTTCTATTTCTTCCTCCAATAAAAAGTAAGTTCCATCAGAAAAAAAAGCCTTTCTTATCTTGTTTAGCTCCGCATCCTCAGGGTATTATTAATGCCTCATACGTGGCAGGTACATCATAAATATATGGAGATTGAAGGAATGAAGAACTAAGTGGTATAAGGAAGTATTTGCTGAACTTTTCCAGCAAAATAGAGACAAGAACCATAGCCTCTTGATACATAAAGATGACCCAATGATCATTTTATTAAGGAATATGGTGGCAGCATTAGGAGGCACAAGAGAACACAGAGGTTACAGGTCTTGGAAAATGCAAGCAATAAAAACAACTTTTTAAAATGAGTACGTCAGGGACGCCTGGGTGGCTCAGTCGGTTAAGCGTCTGCCTTCAGCTCAGGTCATGATCCCAGGGTCCTGGGATCGAGTCCTACATTGGGCTCCCTGCTCAGTGGGAAGCCTGCTTCCCCCTCTCTCTCTGCCCCTCCGCCCACTTGTGCTCTCTCTCTCTCTAATAAATAAAATTTTTAAAATAAATAAATAAATAAAATGAGTACGTCAGGGGCTCCTGGGTGGCTCAGTCAGTTAAGCGTCTGCCTTTGGCTCAGGTCATGATCCCAGGGTCCTGGGATGGAGCCCCAGGTTGGGCTCCCTGCTCTGTGGGAAGCCTGCTTCTCCCTCTCCTTCTGCTGCTCCCCCTGCTTGTGCTCTCTCACTCTCTGTCAAATAAATAAATAAAATCTTAAAAATAAAATACAATGAGTATATCATCTTAGAAGGCAAGGATTGTGAAAAGTTGTGAGAAACACAGAGCTTGTGGTAGAAGCCTTCCCAGACCAGCTAGGCTAGAGAGGACATTTTGGAAAGTCCTTCGCCATAGCATCAAAGGGAGCACAACTTGGACATTTACCATGGCTCATCACCCTGCTTCCCATAAGAATCTCTGCTATTAAGCAAGGAACAAAATTTATCTCCTCCAAATGTGAGTAACGGAAAAGTAATTTGCCTGCCTTCGTTGTAAAAACAAGGATGAAAAATAATAGCTTAATTTTTGGAAAGAGAATAAGAACTCACCAGATAAAAAAGTATTGCTACAACGTAGATAAAAATTATAATATAATGTTTCAAAATGAAGTAGAAAAAAATTGCTAAGGGAGCAATTGCATTTAAGAAAAAATAAATCAGAAATGAAGGATCTCAGAAATTAGGCGGCCAGGAAGGTATGACATGAGAATGAGATGAAACTAGAAAAAAAATTTTTTTTTTAAAAAAACCTAATCTATAAGGTCCACAGGGGACAATAGAGATTTCAGAGAACACAGGAAAGATTTAGAAGAGAAATGCAAAAAAGGCAAAGAAAATGAAAGAAAAACTAAGATAAAAAACATGAGAAAAAATAATTGGTATATAAAAGTCAAAGGCCATCTTATATATAATAATTGGCATTTATTCCCAGTGAAGAGAATAGTGAAACAAAAAAAATTTTATACTGAATTCACCAAGACTTTTCTGAAATCTACATATTGAAAATGCACACTGTCTATTGAGATGTACCTTGGCAAAACTTTTTATTTTACTTAAAAAAAAAGAAATCTTTGGTGATCTTGACAAAAAGTCACGGATGAAAGAATGAAAATCAGGTTTGCATCAAAAAGATAATTTTTTGACACTAACATACAACACCAGAAAATAGTGAAACAACACTTAAGACACTCGAAAGAAAAAGTGAGTCAGATTTTTAAACCCAGACAAGCTGCCTCGAATTGTAAACACTGCAGAATTTGTGGTGGCAATGACAGTAAACCACTAGGTTGAACCATATGAAATGCTCTTTTCATAGGTAAAAAAATGGCCAAATCAACCTTTCATATGGTTCAACTTATTCCATTGCAGCAGATGGAGGAGTGTTGGTGAGGACCTGATTAGGGAATAATTTGTAGTAATATTGGCTGTGATGGAAAGAAAAGAAATTGGACTATATTTGGAAGAAGTTATATAAGGATTCTCTTTGAAAGGATGTTTATGTGCTGAGGGGAAGACCTAGGGGAGAGAAAAATTGAAGATGGGAGAAGAAATGGGTTTAATGCTGTTGTTTTGTTTCATTTTTAACTTAATTTTGGTCAAAGTGATACATAAATATAGTTTAGAAAGTCATATAGCACCACTAGGCTTATAACAGCAGTTCCTTTGCAAACCTTTCCATACCTCCCATTCCAACTCCCCATAGCAAACCTACTGTCTAACTTTTTAACTGTTTCACCTTCTATATATCTTTATATTTCTAAATCATATTAAATGCTTCTATTTCTAGTTTTTCTTTTTTTAAAAGATTTTATTTATTCATAGAACACTACATCAAAAACTAATGATGGATTGTATGGTGACTAACATAAAATAAAATTAAAAAAAGATTTTATTTATTTATTTGAGAGAGAGAGTGGGAGAGAGAGCACAAACAGGGGTAGCAGCAGGCAGAGGGAGAAGCAGGCTCCCCACTGAGCAGGGAGCCTGATGTGGGACACGATCCAGGACCCTGAGATCATGATCTGAGCCGAAGGCAGACACTTAAT
This sequence comes from Callorhinus ursinus, assembly GCF_003265705.2. NCBI lineage: Eukaryota > Metazoa > Chordata > Mammalia > Carnivora > Otariidae > Callorhinus > Callorhinus ursinus. The sequence goes on from NW_027397070.1 coordinate 14,575,633, forward strand.
TGACTGAACCACCCAGGCGCCCCCTAATTTTTCTTCATATTAGATAGCATTTATCGATTTCCTTTATGGAACATGACAGTTTAGTGCTTTTACTACTACTTACCCCCTGTACCCCATGGTACATACAGTTTCATATCTTCTCAATATATTTAATCATAATTTTTGGTATTTGTAGTATTATATCTAGGAAGATATCACAAGTAACATTTCCTTTATTGAGTAACTGCTTCTTGCTAGAGTTAATGATTGCAAAGGTTTTTTTTTTTTTTCAGTTAGTTTTCTATGTATACATTACTAATTTATCCCTAAGCTCTTTTTGTTTTCTTTAAGCGAGAGAGAGTAAGTAGAGGGGCAGAAGGAGAGGGAGAGAGAATCTTTTTATTTTTTTATTTATTTTTAAATTTGTTAGAGAGAGAGTGTGTGAGAGAGCTGGAGCGGGGCAGAGGGAGAGGGAGAAGCAGACTCCCTGCTGAGCAGAGAGCCCAATGTGGGGCTCGATACTAGGACCCTGGGATCATGACCTGAGCCAAAGGCAGACGGACGCTTAACCGACTGAGCCACCCAGGCGCCCCAAGGGAGAGAGACTCTTAAGCAGGCCCCATGCCTAGCGCAGAGCTGGATGCCCAGCTCAGTCGTACAACACTGATACCAGGGCCTGAGCTGAAACCAAGAGTCTGGCGGTTAACTGACTGAGCCACCCAGGCCCCCCAATCCCTAAACTCTTTGATACAAGCATAAATATCCTCTTAATATGTCTTTACACACATCAAATAATCTCTCATGTTCTTTTTTTTTTTTTAAAGTAGACCCAACACCCATCGTGGAGCTTGAACTCATGACCCTGAAATCGAGTCACATGTTCTACCAACTGAGCCAGCCAGGCGCCCCTCGTGTTCTTTTACTGAGACATTCTTTTTGGAGCTCTTTGCTTTCCTGGTGTAGTCAGGATTGATTGCCCTCTGGGCCACTACTTAGCTGTGGCCCTCTCATTTGCCTTCATTGTAGATTGATTGCATCCCATATTTTCCTTTCTTGATTTACTATCAAGAGAGGATAGGTGGGAGGTACTTTTTTTTTTTTAAGATCTCACCTCTGAAAATTTTATTATTTTAATTTCACTTAAAATAATAGTTTGGCTGGTCCCAGGATGCCAGTTTGGAAATTATTTTACTCAGAACTTTGGAAGTATTGTTTCATCTTCTAACATCTGTGGTTGCAGGTGAGAAATCCAATGATGTTTTCATTTCTGTTCCTTTTCAGTCACCTTTTCCCCACCTGCTCTCTAAAAGCTTTTTACCCCAAATTTTCTGGAATTTCACAATGACATGATGTGGTTCTTTTATCACTCACTTGTGGTGAGCCCTCAGTAGCCTTTTCAACTCCAGTGATTTATTTCTGTCATTGATGGGAAATTTCTTTTTATTATTTTTAAAAAAATATCTTCCCCTCTGATTTCTCAATTCTCTCCTTCTGAAACTTCTATTATTTGAATGTTGGTCCTCTGGAGTAATTCTTTTAATTTTTCATATTTCTCTCTTATTTTCCTCCTCATTGTCTCCTCTTTCTTCTGGGAGAATTTTCTCAATTTTTGCTTCTTTCTTTGTGTTTGAAGTAAACATTCCTGTCGACATATTTTACTTTCAGCCCTTTTTGTCTTCTGCTCTGGTGTGGGAGAGAGATTCGGCTGCATGGAGGGGAATCTAGGGAGGCATTTTCAGCCTCAATTGCACCCTAACTTTTGGAGATTGTTGCCTCCAACTCCTAAATCATTCTGAGGTTCTACAATATGACTTGTTTTGCTTCTGGGCTTTTATTTTTGTAAAATGTGGTTACATTCCATAGAGAGTTTTTGATGAAATAGTAAAGTATTTACAAGACATCCTTGTGTCAGTTTATCAATATTTATTTATTTTTTTACACACATGCTCACATTTATATACTGGCAACTTAACTATATGCATTATAATAGTGAGATATAATAATAAATAACTGTCTTGTAGAATATATTTTGAGGTTCTTATAGTCTATCAAATCATGTCCAAAGTAAACTTCTTCTACTATATTTGTTCCCAGTTAGAAAAATGTTTATTTAAAAGCAATGTCTTCTTATAGTTAAAGTTTGTCTAAGATAACTTTTTCTATGGATACTTTTTAGAAATCCTCTTTTTATTGAGAAGATAGTGAACATAATTTTAAGAAAATGAAGTTGGAACTGACAGAATTGTCAGGGAGTAAAGCAGCTCAGGGATAAATAGTTTTTCTTCTGTTTTTCTTAGTCTGGAAGAAGATCTATAAGAATTTTCTTTGAAAGGATGGTTGGTACCTAGACAAAAGTTAAATTGGAATAATAGTGCTCCCAGAAATAGGGGTAAGTCAGATACTTGAGTTATTGAAAAATTTTGTTTTCTAATCCACAGAGAATGATGTTAGATGTTATACTTGACTGTAATCTATTAATGTTAATCTGGAGATTATACTTTTTCATTTATCAACTTGTTCCTTAAATAACTTTTGAATCAATACTGAGTATATGATTCAGTTTCATCCTGTGGATGGGTTTGTGAACACTATGAATGAGTTGTTTGGGCTGCTTTTAGGGTGTGTGTTACCGTTACTGCCACTGCCACCCATTGCACCCCCCAGCTGTTAACCACTTCTTGTCTAGTGTAGCGGGCCTAGAGGTTTTAACATAAAGGTTGGAAAAACGAGAATTATGGCCAAACACCACCGTTGAATTTTGATACTGTTAAAGATGAAAATTTGTGACAAAACACAAACTGAGAAATATGTTTACCTAAAGAGAAAACCTGAATGATACCCAGAAGAGCAAAGGCTAGAAAACAAAAAAATCTAAATATAGAATGGATAATTTATCATATTAATTATATTTTCACTTTAACTTTTTGTATTTTAAGATATTTCCAGCAGTTTTAAAATAAAACCCCCTGTTTTAATTTCTGTATTGCTACTCTGCCACCATGCTATTTATATGCCATGATATCTTGAATTTATAGAATATGAATAACCAACCAGGATTGATCTTTCCTTCCAGAACTACTTTTGTGTCAATTTTTGAAGTAACCTGCTTTCCCTTGAACTATTTACTAGCTCTATAAAGAAGGTATGTGATACCCCTGTCTTAGGTTTTTCTTTTTCTAACAATTCTTCTCAGGCTTATTCAGCATGACTCAGCATCATGAAGGGCACCAAATACTTTGAAGAGGGACCAACAAAAGATAATGAAGTAAGACTATGGATTCCCGAGAAATGCAAAGACAAACAATCCGATAGATCCTACCACCATTCAACATTTTATTTATGGGCATTTATAAGGGACCTCACTACAAAATCACTCTGCTTTGGAGTCTAAAACTGAAGGCTGCCTTTTTAGTTTCCAGTTTACAACATAGTGATTCAACAAGTCTATTTTTATGCTATGCTCACCGTAATTATAGCTACCAACCATCACCACACAAAATTATTACAGTACTATTGACTATATTCCCTATTCTGTGCCTTTTATTCCTGTGACTTATTCATTCCATATGAATAGAGGAGGTTTCCAGCTGGAAACCTCTATCTCCTACTTCCCGTCACCCATTTTGCCCATCCTCCCACCCCCACCCGTCTGGCAACTATCAGGCAACCGTCAGTTTGTTGCCTGCATTTATGGGTCTGTTTCTGCTTTTTGTTTGTTTTGTTTTTTTAGATTTCACATATAAGTGAACTCATTTGTCTTTATTAGTCTGACTTCTTTCACTTAGCATAACACTTTCTAGGTCCATCTATGTTCTTGCAATGGCAAGATCTCATTCTTTTTTTTATGACTATGTAATATTCTATTGTGTGTATATATACACACCACATCTTTCTTATCCATTCACCTATTGATGGACACTTAGGTTGCTTCTATATCTTGGCTATTGTAAATAATGTTGCAACAAACATTGGGGTGCATGAATCTTTTCAAACTTGTATTTTCATTTTCTTTGGGTAAATAGTAATGGAATTGTTGGATCATATGGTGTTTTCTATTTTTAATTTTTTGAGAAACCTCCCTACTGTTTTCCACAGTGTTTGAACTGATTTACATTCCTACCAACAGTGCACGATGGTTCCTTTTCCTCTACATCTTCATCAACACTTATTATTTCTTATCTTTTTTATTCTAGCCATCCTGACAGGTATAAAGTGATAACTCAATGTGGTTTTGATTTGCATTTCCCTAATTATTAGTGATGTTGAGCATATTTTCATGTCTGTTGGTCGTCTGTATGTCTTTGGAGAAATATCTATTCAGGTCTTCTGCCCATTTTCTTTGTTGTTGTTTTTTCTTTTTTTGGGGTGTTGAGCTGTATGTATCTTTATGTATTTTGGATTTTAACCCCTTATCAGATATATCATTTGCAAATATCTTCTCCAATTCAATAGGTCACCATTTGTTTATTGATGGTTTCCTTTGTTGTGCAAAAACTTTTTATTATGATGTAGTCCCAATAGTTTATTTTTGCTTTAGTTTTCCCTTGCCTTAGGAGACATATCTAGAAAAATATTGCTGTGGCTAATGTCAGAGAAATTATTGCCTGTGCTCTCTTCTAGGATGTTTATGGTCTCAGGGCTCACATTTAGGTCTTTAATCCATTTTGAGTTGATTATTATGTATGGTGTTAAGTAGTGGCCCAGTTCCATTCTTTTGCATGTAGTTAGCTGTACAGCTGTCCAGTTTTCCCAGCACCATTTATTAAAGAGACTCTCTTTTCCTCATTGTAATTTCTTGCCTTCTTTGTCATAGATTAATTGACCTTAAAAGTGTGGGTATAGGGGTACCTGGGTGGCTCAGTTGTTAAGCGTCTGCCTTTGGCTCAGGTCATGATTGCAGGGTCCTGGGATTGAGCCCTGCGTCGGGCTCCCTGCTCCACAGGAGGCCTGCTTCTCCCTCTCCCACTCCCCCTGCTTGTGTTCCCTCTCTTGCTGTGTCTCTCTCTGTCAAATAAATAAATAAAATATTTTTTAAAAAAGTGTGGGTGTATTTCTGGGCTCTCTCTTCTGCTCCAATGTGTCTCTTTCTGTGCTGATACCATACTGTTTTGATTACTCTAGCTTTGTAGTTTATCTTAAAATCAGTACATCCCTCCAGTTTTGTTCTTCTTTCTCAAAATTGCTTTGGCCATTTGGGTTGTTTTGTGGTTCCATACAAATTTTAGTTACTTGTTCTAGTTCTATGAAAAATGCTGTTGGTATTTTTGTAGGGATTGCATTAAATCTGTAGATTGCTTTGGGATTATAGTCCATTTACATTCAAAGTAATTATCAATAGAAATATACTTACTGCATTTTGTTACTTGTTTTGTGGTTGTTTTGTAGTTTATTTCTGATCCTTTCTTCTCTTGCTCTTTCATGGTTTGTTGATTTTCTTTAGTGATATACTTGGATTCTTTTCTCTTTATTCTTTGCATCTCTATTACTGGTTTTTGATTTGTGGTGACCATTGGGTTTGTATATGACATGTGCATATAGCAGTCTATATTAAGTTGATGGTCACTTAAGTTTGAACCCTTTCTTTACTCCTCTCCCCCACTCCCATGTTTTAGGCATAGAGTGTCATATTTTGCATCCTTTTATTTTATGAATTCCTTGACTGATTTTTACAGAGATGCTTATTTTTACTGCTTTTGTGTTTTTTACTCTTATACTCTCACTTATGGTCTTTCCATTCAAAAAGTTTAATATTTCTTGTACGGCTTGTTTAGTGGTCATGAACTCCTTAATTTTTGTTTGTCTGAGAAACTATCTATCCTATTCTGACGATAGCCTTGAATATTCTTGGCTGAAGATTTTTCCCTTTCAGCACTTTGATGTATCCTGCCACTCTCTGCTGGCCTGCAAAATTTCTGCTGAAAAATCCACTGATACCCTTATGGAGTTTTTCTTGTATGTAACTGTCTTCTTTTCTCTTCTTCCTTTTAAAATTTGTTCTTTATCAGTACTTTTTGTCATTTTAATTACTATGTGTCTTGGTGTGGACCTCCTCAGGGTGATTTTTTGGGGGATCTCTGTGCCTTCTGGATCAGGATATCTGTTTTTCTTCCCTAGATTAAGGAAGTTTTCAGCTATTATTTCCTCAAATAAATTTTCTGCCCCCCTTTCTCCCTCTTCTGGGATCCCTCTAATGCAAATGTTATTATGCTTGATGGAGTCAATGAGTTCCCTAAGACTATTCTCAATTTACATAAAATTTTTTCTCTCATTTGCTCAGTTGGTTACTTTCCATTCCTCTGTCTTCTAGGTCATTAATTTGTTCCTCTGTTTCATCTGGCCTGCTATTTATTACATCAAATTATCTAGTTGTATTCATGGGATGAGATGAGCTTAGGGTCCTTCTAGTCCATGAGCCTCCAGCCTCTGATCTTTTAAGGGAGTATAGATATTTTAATAATATTAATTCTTCCAATCCATGAGCATGGAATGCCTTTCCATTTGTGTTGTCTTCAGTTTTTTCATCAGTGTTTTCAGAGTACAGGTCTTTCACCTCCTTGGTTAAGTTTATTCCTGGGTATTTATTATTTTTGGAGCAATTGTAAATGGAATTGTTTTCTTAACTTCTCTTTCTGCTGCTTCATTATTAGTATATACTAACCAACCAATTTCTGTGTATTAATTTTGTATCTTGCAACTTTAGTGAATTTATGTATTACTTCTAATAGTTTTTTGGTGGGATTTTAGGGTTTTCTATGTATGGTATCATGTCATCTGCAAACAGTGACAGTTTTACTTCTTCCTTACCATTATGGATGTATTTTATTTTATTTTTTCTGATTGCTGTGGCTAGGACTTCCAATACTATGTTGAATGAAAGTGGCAAGGTGGACATCTTTGTTCTTGATGTTAGAGGATAAGCTCTCAGTTTTTAACCATTGCATCTGATATTAGTTATGGGTTTTTCATTTATGACCTCTCTTATGTTGAGGTATGTTCTCTCTAAATCTACTTTGTTGATTTTTTATCATGAATGGATGCTGAATTTTGTCAAATTTTTTTTCTGCACCTATTGAGGTTATCATATGATTTTCATCCTTCATTTTGTCAATGTGGTGTATCGTGTTGATTGATTTGAGAATGTTGAATCATCCTTGTATCCCTGGAATAAATCCCACTTGATTGTGATGAGTGGTCCTTTTAATGTATTGTTGAATTCAGTCTGTTAATATTTTGTTGAGGATTTTTGTTTCTGTGTTCATCAGAGATATTGGCTTATAGTTTTCTTTTTTTGTGGTGTCTTTGTCTGGTTTTGGTATCAGGGTAATATTGGCCTTATATATTGTATTTGAAAGCTATCCTTTCTCTTCTATTTTTTGAAATAATCTGAGGAGAATAGCTTTTAATTGTTCATTGAATGTTTGGTACAGCTTATGTTTTTTTTTTTTAAATCTGTGAAGTTGGAATGATAATAGACATTATCATATGGGTTTTTTGTGAGAACTAAGTGAAATAATATTTGTAAAATATTCACCAATACCTGGCATACTGTGAACATTCAGTAATTGTTAGCATTCATTATCCATGGTACATTCTTTTGCTTATCTTTTGTCAACTATCTAGTCTTCAGGGTTGGGTTGGATTTTTTGAAACAACCAAATGTCAAGCAATGTCTTTTGAATAAAATGGGTGAACACTTTGGAGTAAAACCACTCTGGGTCAAAAATTCAGCTGTAGCAATGAAGAAGAAAGTTTTTCTTTTGTGGATGGTATATAGTCTCTGAAGGCAATTCTAAAAGATATTCCAAAAATCGTAGAATTGAGTGTAGAACTTCCAAAATGGACTCCTTTAAAGTAGTTGGCAACCTGGAGAATACAAAGAATAATAAGATGTTGTGCAGCATTAATTCAATCATGAAACATCTTTGAGCAGCTACACTTATGATCCACTTATGGTGGGAGTACAGGCTTCAAACTCTAATATAATTTTGTAAGCCACATAGGGCTATGATTGCTTGGACTGTGGTTAAATGAACTAGTCAGGGATGTCAGAATATGAGTATATCTGTGACAATTGATTTGAGAGGACTTCCCGACTGTTTTGTGGGGATTCAATGGCTATAGTGGGAGGTGGTTAGATTGGTTGTGGTTTATAATACTTAAGAGGCTACAGTGGGGGTTCTAGAAATATTGAGGTAGCAATTTAATGATTTGTTGATGAATTGGATTTGGGAGGTGAGGGAAGGAGAAGTGTCAAAGATGGCTCCTCCTATCTGGCATTTGCACTTGACAGTACCATTCCAGAAGTGAAGAACACCAGAAGATAACCAGCTTCTTGAAATCTGTAAAGAACTAGGTGGTTGATTCTAAAATCACATTCCAGTTGGATATAATGGCATAAATAATAAATAGAAATACAAGTAATGAGGAGACAATGAATTCTGAGTGAATATTCAAGGAGGAGAGACATTTCGGTAAAAAAATAGTTTTCAAAAGGTTTAGAAAGTTTGGAAGCTATCTAATTAAAAAAAGGACCCCTCTCCTTTTCCCCCCATAAACTCCAAAATATCTTGCTTATCTACCTGTGCTACCTAAAGAAAACTACTGCAGGGGGTTATTTGGGAAGAGAATTCATGATGGAGGACAAACATAAGTAAGGATGCTGAGGCAAAAAAGGGCCTAGTGTTTTGGGAAACTATTCCAGTATGAATGATTTGAGCAATTTATGAAGAAAAATACAATGTTTATTGGTATGCTTCATGAATTGAAAATTACATAATATATTACCTGTCAGTAAGTAGATTTTTCACAGATACTAATTTTGTAAGATATTATTTTCATTAATAAAAATCTTAAATTGAAGTGGAAGGATAAAATATAGTGGTTGCTGAATTCTTAGGCTTAAACTTTCAATGAACTTAATTTTGAGAGGAGATCCCACTTTATCTTGTTTTTCAGACAATATGGTATGTAATGAGGTGATAAAATCAGTGTAACCCATGTAACTCTACATAAGGAAATAGTTTGATTTCTTTTTGTGATATGTACCAACTCTTAGCAGTATTTGCTTTGTCTGAAATTCCAGAGTGAAAAATTCATTCCCTTGGTCTTCTTTAGCAATGCATTTTTCCCACAGAGTTGTGATTTTTTATTACCTATCAGTCATTTACATCAGGGGTTACCAAACTTTTCTGTAAAGGACTAGATAGTAAATAGTTTAAGCTTTGTGAGCCAAGAGGCGAAATCAAGGATAGTATGTAGGTATTTATATAATGAGAGAAGACAAATTTCCACAAATATTTATTGATGAAATTCAAAATGATATAATGAATGTTGAAATTTGAATTTCATATAATTTTCACTTATGAAATATTCTTTTGACCTTTTAGAAAAAAACATTGAAAAATATAAAAACCATTCTTAGTTCATGGGCCAAACAAAAACAGGTAGCTGGCCAGATTTGGTTGGTAGGCCATCGTTTGCCAACTCTTGATTTATATCATGTTGTGAAAGTGTGTCAGTCATTTTATGTGATCATATTTTCCTCTTTTGAATAAAAATGAGAACATGAAGACCTTGGCATTGTTATTTGAAAGTGGATGTGAGGTGGTGGAGCTTCTGGTGGAGGTAATTTTGGTTTGGTTAGTCTTGGCTTTCTGTTTTTATAGAAGCCCTGGATAAAGAAAATGTCTGAAAAGTTCTTATTTCATCTCCACTTTTGAAATGTAGGTAAAATGAAATGATTGTGGAAACTCATGAAATTTCTGAGAATATATCTGTGTTTCCACTCTGAAATTTAGATATTAGTCTCACAAAGCTATAATCATTGTGTGGTGCAGAGTTTGTTTTTCTTTGAAATATAAATTATATTTTGATTATTACCAAGATTTACAAGTCGATTTCAAGTGTTAATCTAAATTCTTAATTCTCTTACTCATATTATCGAATCAAAATCTTTTTACTTTATTACTTATGCTAATTACTTCAGACATGATGTCCATGGTATTAACGTAGATAAAGGCTTGAGAAAACAGTGGCATTTGTGACACTACTGAAAACCAAAGAGTTGCCATGATGAAAGTTAATGTGAAGTTTTATCTTATGAGGGGTCCAGTTTCCCAAATCAGCACATAAGCTGAAAATGATGAACAGTCAAAATTATTGTTGAGCATCTCTGAGGCAAAGGGACCACGTGAGGCAGCTACATGATCTCCAAGCAAGCCCAGAGGAGCTAGACTGAGTCCAAGATGACCTGACAGGTTTATGTTTGGGACTGTACAACACCTTAAAACCAGAATCATTTTCCTTAGGTGAGATGCTCATACTCCCAGGCTGCACCAGCAACTGAGACTGACCTAAGCAGCAGCAAGTCAAGCTTGTCATCTCATGGACACGCCAGAGCCTTGGTTTAAATAGATTTATTTTTTTCTTTCCCTTTTCCCCATGTAAAGAGTTGAATCTGTGGGAGCTAAATGAACATTTGATTACAAAGCAGTTTACAAATGAAATGAGTTCCAAATGTAAATTTGTTCTTAGATGAGCCCATCTATATTATTAACTTAGTACAAGAAGTGATTGCTAGTGTTCCAGAGAATCCTGAGGTCCCGTGGAGGGGGGGAGAAGGAATGAGTGGGCAGGACACTGGTCCTCCCATCAGCCCTTACCTTACTGCAACATTTCCTATTGATCCACTTTATAGGATGAAGCTCCAAGTATGAATTTGCTTGACAAAAGGATCCTGCTTTTAAAAAGTTGGAAACCACTGATTTAAAGAGTATTTCTGATAGTGTTAATTCTCCAGTGCCTATCACCCCCACAGCCATTTTCTCAAGCAATGCAGGTGGAGTGCCTGTTCAAGCTCCTGGGCAGATTTCTTCCTTCTCTCAGGTGGTGGCTCTCTTGTCATACTTCTCATGGGATGCCTTGTTGTGGGGCAGAGGCTCCCTTAGGAGAGAAGGGGAGAGGAATTGAGAAAAGATACCCCAAACTCCTTTGCTTTCAATCTGCTAAATTCCCTGTCCACCTCTCACCTTGTGATTTACTACTCATGTCTTCTGCGAGGGTAGGTGGGGGAAGGACAGTTAGCCAACCCCCGTCCTGGTAATCTCCACCACACTTTAGGGCTCTCAGGGCTCCAGAGTTACACTGTGGTGGCGCCAGAGCTGCATTATGACTTTTGTAGGCCCTATGTACTTTTGCCTTTGGGGATGCTTAAGCCATAAAAAATATTAAAGGCTGAATTCATTATTACATATTCATCACTATTACATTTATTTTTTTCTTCTGATTTTAAAGGAATTAAAATGAAAACATCTTTGTAGGTCCTTAAAATATCATGCCCCCCTTCCCAGCCCCCCCACCCCCTGGCACTGAGTCTACTGGATAAGTCAGCCCTGGTTAAGACAAGAGGACTGGGTTGGGGGAGGACGACTCTTCTTCATTCCTTAGTGGAATATGTTAAGTTAGCTAATTCATTGTTTCCTTATAGCATCCATCTTCATTTTCTGGTGTTCCCTCCCGACCCCCCATCACATACCTACTGTGCATCAGACATGAATCCCGCTGGGCTGGACCAGGAGACAAATCTGGGAGGCAGAATTGTCACCTCTCTCAGAAGACCAAGGCTTTCTAATGGGGTTCTGTGCATCATGCCTAACTCTTTCATTCCTTAGGTTTTTTTCTTCATTCCCCAAGGAACTCTCCATATTTATGCAAATGAGATTTTGGGAAGTCCATCCCATTAGACTTTGTCAGACATGTCCAAACATATCCGAATCCCATTTATACTCAAGGTATGGCTACTTATATTTCAAAAACTTGAGGGTTATTTTTATTAATCTTTTCCTTTGATCTGTAATAATAGCCTTAAGGAATGGAGAATGAGAATTAGGAAGGAATATTCTTTTTTTTTTTTTTTTTGAGAGAGAGAGAGAGAAAGAGAGAGAATGCCCACATGAGCAGGGGCAGGGGGAGAGAGAGAATCCCAAGCAGGTTCCATGCCTAGTGTGGAGCCCAATGCAGAGCTGAGTCCCATGATTCTGAGATGATGACCTGAGCCAAAATCAAGAGATGCTTAACCAACTGAGCCACTCAGGCACACCAGTAAGGAATATTCTTTTAAACCTTCTCCTTATTTATACTGACTGTACCTTAAATTAAACCCTCATCAACTTTCACTTGGATCCTTTCATCATCTTCAGGAACAACTTCCAGTTCTTACCCCCACAAAAGTTTATTCACCAAACACTTGTAATATGTTATTTTCTCATTAAAAATTTGGTTGGATCCCTACTAATCACAGGATAAAGTCCAACTCCAAAACATAGATAGCATAGAGGGTTTTTCATGATTTGACTTTACTAGCTTGATACTTTTCCCTTGCAATCTAATGGGCATTTACCAGATGTATCAGTCAGCAAATGCTGTGTAACAAACAAAACCCCAAATCCACTGGCTTAAGACAATATTATTATAGCTCTCACATCTGTGGATTGGCCTAAATCAGCTGATGTAGGCTGGGCTTGCACATGTATCTGTGGTTCATTTGGCTTGTTCATGTGTTGTTGGCTCAGCTGGAGACTTCAGGTAGGACAGCTCTGTTTCATGTGTCTCCCCTCTGGAACCAACATATAGACCAGGCACTTCCATGTGTGTTTTCACCCTGGAACCATTGGTTTGATGAGGCATTTTTTTTTTTAAGATTTATCTATTTATTTGCGGGGGGAGCACATGAGTGGGGGGAGGGGGCAGAGGGAGTGAATCTCAAGCAGATTCCCCACCGAATGCAGAGCCCAATGAGGTGCTTGATCCCAGGACTCATGGGATCATTACTTGTGCCAAAACTGAGTCAGATGCTCAACTGACTGAGCCACACAGGCACCCCCAGGCATACCTTCCTTATAGTGACAATAGAAGCTCAAGAGAATAACATTCAAGAACTCTTGAGCCCTAAATTCCAAATTGGCATTACTTCTGCCTCATTTTACTGGCCAAAGCAAGTCACATAGATGAATTTAGAGTCAAGAGATAGGAAAATATATTTTGCTTCTTGATGGGAAAACTGAAAGGTTACATAGCAAAGTGTGTGGATAGAGTGAGAGGTAAAGAATTGAGATCATTAGTATGATTTGACACACCAGACATCCACTGCACTTTTAAAACTTCCTGAACATACCACGCCTGCTTGAGAAAGGGATTGCAAAAATTCATTCTGAGCCACTATGTCATGAGGAAGACTGACAAGTCTATTCTTGCTATAACATTATTATGAGGCTTCCTGCTCCTTAATCTTGTGACTCCTTTGGTTTCTCTCCCACTGGTTCTATGAGTCTTGCCAGCCTTTCAATGCCACCTACATGAAAAAAGTCTGTTTCTGATGCTCCCAACTGAGAACATTGATCGAATCACTTGAAGACCTGGATAAGCTCTTTGCTTCCACCCACAGATGAATTTTATTGCTTTAAAAGTGAGAGGAGGGAAATTAAGGACATAGGTAATGTGGTACAAGTTATCACAACTTCATATAAACCAAATGAATAGAATGATTTCCCCTTTAAATTGGAATCTGGCTGTCAGTACAGCTATTCTAGAGAAGAAAGTATGCACAAACGTAGTGTTCCTCACCACCCCTTGGAAGCAGACCTGGCTGTAGGGAGTGAAGGGGCCAATATGAAGCTACCTCCCGCCCTCATCTTATCTATCTGCAGGAAGTGGCACGTGTGTGCCTTCCCCAGGGGAAGAGAAAGGACTTGAAAATATGACCAAGAAGTCTTTCTCCACATGAAATGCCCTTTGCATCCACTGGGAAATTTTAACTACTACATTTCTCTTAAGGCCTATTTTATGGAAATACTGCCTTCTATTTTAAATCTATTTAATCTGCCCTCTCACTCCAACTCCATGGTGCAGATTAAATTACTGTGTCTTTTATGTCATGAATTATTGTTATTTATCTACACACCAATATATATGTTTGTCCAGACTATGAATACCTAAGTGATCAGAATCAAGTCTTACTTGTCTTTCTATTTTTAGTAGGATAGATCAAATGAATGCTGAATCTGTCCTATCAGATCATAAACAACCCGGAGGCCAGATTATTCATTTTTATTCCTCACATCACCCTGCATAATTCTGAGGACTTTGTAGTCATTCCTTAAATAAATATTTGTTGAATGATATAAATTAAAATATTCTTACTCTTGGAGACCTGAATTTTATTATTGAAATATTTACTTGTTATTAATTCATGTCTGAGATTAGGAGGGTTCAAGAATATTCTTATGGATATTTTTCTTATGGATATATTTCTTCTGAAAATTTATCATTTCTACTCCCAGATCCATACAAGAAAATTTTGGAGGAGCTGGAATTTAGTGTGGAGAAAGGATAACTTTCTCATCATAGTGAGATATATACTCACAAAAGATATATACCACATCTTCTTTATCCATTCATCAATTGGTGGACACTTGTGTTGCTTCCATATCTTGGCTATTGTAAATAATGTTGCCATAAACATAGGGGTGCATGTATCCCTTTGAATTAGTTTTTGTATTCTTTACCTGGTAGTGAGATTGCTGGATGATAGAATAATTCTCTTTTTAACTTTTTGAGAACTCTCCATACTGTTTTTCAGGATGGCTGTACCAGTTTGCATTCCCACCCACAGTGCACAAGTGTTCCTTTTTACTCACATCCTCACCAACACTTGTTTTCTCTTGTGTTGTTGATTTTAGCCATTTTTACAGGTGTGAGTGAAATGGCATATGTCTTTTAAAGTTGCTGACATATGTAATGAAATGTTAGATGATAATATTTCATAATGTTTGTGGAATAATTATGTGGGACAAAGAAGTGTATATTAAGTATATGTTGCTAATGCACATATTTTCGTTTTGATTAAAAATCCAGCACAAAATACTTCATGTTTTAATGGATTTTCTTAAACAGAACGGCTAACAAAAATTATGTAATAATAGGTAATAAGGAAGAAAACACAGACTTGCTTAAAAATATGGTAATTGTTATGTGATTTAGAGATCTTAGGTTCTCTAGGAAATGTCATGAAATACCTGAAGAGCTAGAGTTTTACCTTTAGAATGCTTTCAGTTATTTGTTTCTTTGTGACAAATTACCCCAAACCTTAGCAGCTTAAAATAATGAAGACTTGTTATTTCATATAGTTTCTATGGGTCAGGCATCCAGGAGCAGCTTAACTGTGATTCTGGCTTGAGGTTCCCCATGGGTTTGTCATCAAGATCTTGTTGGGGCTGCCATTATTTGAAGACTCGACTGGGGCTGAAGGATCTCAATCACAAGACTGGCAATTTGGTGCTGGTAGTTGGCAGGAGATCTCAATTTCTTACCATGTTGCCTCTTCATTTGCTGCTTGAGTGTTAACGCAACAGTTGGTTTCTCCTAGAATGAGTGATCTAAGAGAGAGCAAGGTGGAAGTTGCAGTATCTTTTATGACATAGCCATATACTATCATTTCTGCTATATATTATTGATTACACAGGTTAGCCCTATTCACTGAGGGAGAGGACTACTCAGGGGCATGAATACCAGGAGGTGGAAATCACTGGGGACCATCTTGGACACTGGCTACCAGAACTTTTTTGTAATAAGATCTGCATGTATGTTACTACAAATTTTTTGCTGAATATTAAGATAGGTTAGTTGTATGTTAACTTGTTGAGTTTTAAATTTTTTGAATGATTTTACAATAGAAGACATTTAAGAAAATTAATTAAACTTATTATTTGATTTAGGGATAGCAAAAACTGATAGTTTCTCAGATTTAGTGTCATTTGAGAAACAATAAGAAAAATGTTTTCATCCTTCTTCAGATTGTGTCTTGGAATTTTTAATATTACAAATTCCTATTGACTAAATAAACTAAAGAGGTACAAGAAATTTCAAAGTCAATTGACACAGGCACATAATTATTCAGGTGGTCTTATGGTAAGATATGAAATGAGTACCACTGTTCTTCCTTCCCTCTTTCTCTGCCTCCAGCTCAAGCATCAATCCATCTCTTCCCCAAATTTATTTTTCATGGCATAATTGGAACTGGTGCATATTCTCGTATTTATACTCTTAACCTCATCTCTCTTTATAAACTGAATGAATCCCTGTTGAACTTGGGTCCTGCCCATAATAATTATGCTTGCTTGAATACATTGCTTTGGATTAAAACAATTATTTCTAGGCTGTTATTTTAATTTTCCTAATTAGATTGTAAACTTCTTGAGGAAAAGAACCTTCCCTCATATTTCTCTTGGATTCCTGGCCCTAAAGCACTGTAGCACAATGGTGGTTACATAGCTGGTCCTAATTCCCCAAATAGTCAGTGCTTAATTCAAAGGAAATGTCATATCTGATATGGTAGACACCATAACCTAGAAGCAGGCATATTCACTAAAATTTATCTATAGTTTTCTGAAAAAAAAAAAAAAATTCCCAGGTATGTGTTGCCTTCCTTGGTATGAGTGTCAAGGAGTAAAGGATAGTGCATTGTTTGACTGCAGGCTTGATCATATTTTGGAAATATTTTTCTGATTGCATCTGTTTTGGATGACCTGGATTAAACAAGCTTTTCATGAATGCTTCAATAATTTTTTTCTAAAAGTTCTGTATAATTTTATGGCATAGGACACCTATTAGAAAAGTGATATAAAAAGTGGAAATCTACTTGAAACACAGTGATTCTGGAAATATTTGTAGGTTTTGTTTTTGTTTTTTTTTCGAACAGGCTTAAGGATGGACTATATTCTGTTAGGACTTTGTGGAAAAGATAGCAACATATTTAGTTACAGTGTTTGTAGCAATCTTGATATTTAAATTTATGTGGCAGCCATTCAAATTCTGGTTTTTTAATCCTATTTTTTAGAATTGACAGTTTACTGAATACAGGGTCCAGCCATCCAGAACAATCATATAAAATGTTTTTTAAAAAAGTCAAATATGGTTGAGAATGATTGCAAAGCAGCCCTGACACATTCTTGGGCCTATAAGCAGGACTCTACAGGCCAATGCCGGCAGGGTTTTGCCTGCAGGAAGCAAGAAAAAGTCAATGCAAATCACGGCAGTTTCTCAAGAGAATAACCTGTGTGGACAAGTATTTGTTTAGGGCCATAAAAATGCCTTTTCTTTCCTTCTTTCTGAAACTTGAACTTCATAGTAAAGGCAGGGCACCTTGAATAAGTGCTGATGTAATCATGAAAGGGTATATGTTAAAAACACTGTCTTTGCCCACGTCTTTGCAGCCAGTGTCCTTTGGGAAGAACCTGGATTGCATGAGGAAGAGTGGGGTGGAGGCTGGAAGTTGTTCTCCCCACCTCTCTTCTTTTGAAGATGATTGAAAAAAATACTGGGTAATACTGGCCTGCCTAACAGGCCAAAGGAACACTGCTGCTTCTGTTGCGGGTCCATCTGCTTGAAGCAGTTTAGGGGAAAGGCCATGGACTCTGTTTGTTTTGAATACTACGCAGCACACTTTGGGGCTCAGAGCTCTGGTTTCAGTGGCTGAAATTTGGGCTTCCTTCAGACTTCACTGATCTTTTCAAGTTCCTTCCAGCTCTGACATTCTGGATTCTAAGACACCAGAGGTAGAAACTGCTCTGTGAAACACATGAAACATGTATCCAAGATTGTCAAGTTGGACTGCTCATGGCCTTATAAATTTTCAGGTATTTAAAAATTTACTCAACACTGTGCCAGACCATGTAAGAGATGGAGAAATATGTTACTCATTGTCGTTTCTGACCCAGGGAGACAAGATAGAACTTACCATACATGTTAGGCAAAAGACAACAGCAGTTCCCCCTTTTCCTGGGGGCTGTTTTCTGCAGTTCCAGGTACCCACAGTCAACCACAATCTGGAAGCAGATGATCCCCCTTCAGACATATTGTCAGAAGGTCAATAGTAGGCCACCTGGATGGCTCAGTTGGTTGAGCGACTGCCTTCAGCTCAGGTCATGATTCTGGAGTCCCAGGATCGAGCCCCACATCAGGCTCCCAGCTCAGCGAGGAGTCTGCTTCTGCCTCTGACCCTCTCCCCTCTGATGCTCTCTCTCTCTCTCAAATAAATAAATAGAATCTTTAAAAAAAAAAAAGGTCAGTAGTATCCTAATGCCTACATTGTTCACCTCACTTCACCTTCACATAGACATTTTATCATATCATCACAAGAAGGTGAGTACAGTATAGTAAGGTATTTCAACAGAGACAGGGGCCATATACACATGAATTTTATTACAGTATATTGTTATAATTGCTCTATTTTATTATTAGTTATTGCTGATAATCTCTTATGGTCCCTACTTTATAAATTAAACCTTATCATAGGTATATCTGTATAGGAAAAAACACTATATATATATATATATGTACATATATATATATATATACTACCCATGGTTTTAGGCATGTTGGATCATATCCCCTATGGATAAGTAGGGACTACTGTAATTGTATTTCTTTTAAAAATTTTCTGTGATTTTTTCTTAGTCCCAAATCCAAGATTTCTCATTCAAGTCCATTTTTGTATCTTGGTAAAGTTTTTTTAGTTTTTCTCACATTTCTTAAGGCACTGTTTTGGTAGTATATTTTTTGTTGCTTCTGTGATTTTGTTCCTTTTCTCATTTTTCTCACTTTTTTTTAAGTAGGCTCCATGCCTAATGTGGGATTTGAACTCATGACCCTGAGATCAAGAGTCACACGCTCCACTGACTGAGACAGCCAGGCACCCCCCCCCCTTTTCTCATTTCCTAAATTTGGTTTTTGGTAATGGATTTACTGCTAAATAACATTATTTCTAATACTTTTGCAATAGATTCTTTTGGGGCCTAAAGTAACAGAGTCAAGACTTGAATCCAAGCAATTGGACTATAGAGCATATGTGCTCAATCAACTTATCAAACTACCTTCCATGTGATTTTCACTTGATGCTAGCATGGAGATGATTTTCTTGACTTATAAATTAATGAATTTCCTGTGGTTAGATGAAGCAACTATTTTATTATATTTTTTTCATTTGACTTATGAAATCATGTATTTCCTAAAGTTAAATGAAGCATTTTTTTTCTCTTCTCTGTTACCTCCACATCCATACATTGTGTTCATAAGGAAAATGGGCTATCATTTTCTTTTCTTGCAGTGTATTTATCTGGCTTTGGTATTAGAGTTATGCTGGCCTTGTAGAATTAGTTAGGAAGTGCTCCCTCCTCTTTTATATTTTGGAAATTTTGAGAAGGATTGATGTTAATTTTTCTTTATGTTCTGGAAAAGTTTGAGAAGGACTGTTGTTAAATGTTTGGTAGAATTCACCAGAGAAGCCATCTGGTCCTGGACTTTTTTTTGTAAGGAGGTTTTTTGATTACTGATTCAATCTCTCTACTTGTTACAAGCCTGATCAAATGTTCACCTTTTTCTTGGGTCAGTTTTGGTAGTTTACTTGTCTTTTTAAAGATAATTACTGACATTCACACTCAGTTTTGTGAGTCATTTTAAAATTATTTGACTATTACTTATGTTTAAATGGTGTCATTGCATACCACCATTACTTATTTATTTTTTATACTTTAACTTTCTACTTTGGAGCTGTTAATTGCATCTTCAAATAATTTTTTTCAGAAGGTAAGTACATGTGTGTTATGTTTTCTGAGTGGGGTATATATGTGATCCCTACTGCAAAGGAGATATACAGAGTCCTGAGCCAAGAAGGGAGGATGTCCTTGTTCTCTACTTGGTGTAGGCTCATTGTCAAGGAGTTCTTTGTGTGTCTCAGCCTCACTGAAAAGTGTTCCTTCAACTTCTGTCTGTAGAAACTTCTTAGGACAAGGGGCCAGTGCTTAAGATAGATTCTGCTGTCTTCCTAATCCAACCTATCTTCCCACTGTTTGCCTGAAACACCTTCTTGGATTTTCTGCCCCAATTGACCATTTCTGCTACCAGGTTATTATTTCCAGAATATGTCAGAACACCCTTTTTTTTGGATACATACTCAGACATCAGCTATATTTCTAATGAAATATTTTACAGACTATGTTTAGGTATGCTTTTACTTTCACTGATTTTTTTCCCCTGGAATATAACATGCAAACCTTTTAATTTACCTTCAGGTTTTGTGTGTGTGTGTGTGTGTGTGTGTGTGTGTGTGTGTGTGTGTGTGTATGTGAATCAGTTAAGTCATTTTCTAATAAGCTACAGACTTTTGCTTGTATTTCATTTATTTTTGTGTTTGGAACCATCAGGCATCCCCATATTGTCTCTCTTTGCTTTTATCACTATCTTCCTGCTGCTTCTCCCCTACCCTCTTTGGTCATGTCCCTCTATATTTTGGAAGATTTTATTATTTTTCCTCTACCTTCTGACTTAATTTTCTTGATCAATATATTAGAAACTCTGCTTTTGGGGTGTCTGGCTGGCTCATTTGGTAGAGTACATGACTCTTGATCTTGGGGTCATGAATTTGAGCCCCATGGTGGGTGTAGAGATTACCTAAAAAAATTAATAAAAGCTAGAATTTAGAAAAAAATAAAAACTCTGCCTTTAAAAATATGTTTAAATATTTTAATACTATCACAGTTTATTTTCCTTCATACCTTCCTATTTTATTCAGTTTGTTTCATTTTTACCTTGCTGTTTTTCAACTCATTCTTTTACTCTGCATGAATTTCTAAATGTTTTGATAGAATTCATATCTTCTTGCATCTTTTGAACACATCACACAATTTATTAAAACTTATTACTTTGAAGTTTCAGGGTATTGTCCCCATTCCTTATCCTGTGATGGTTTTTCTTAGGCCTTAAGTTGTCTTCATCTCTTGGGGCACCTGGGTGGCTCAGTCAGTTAAGTGTCTAACTTTGGCTCAGGTCATGATCTCAGGGTCCTGGTATTGAGCCCCAAGTTGGGCTCCCTGCTCAGCGGAGAGTCTGCTTGTCCCTCTCTCTGCTCCTCCCCTTCTCCCCCACTCACTTTTTCTCTCTTTCTCTCTCAAGTAAATAAATAAAATCTTTAAAAAAAGTTGTTCTTTTCTCTTTACTCATGCACTAAATAAATGTAGATGTTTATGAACTGAATGGGTTTGTGGATAGCTTTTACCCTGCATTCTTTCCCAGAGACCCATCTACCAAGTAGGTTGATGGTACCCATGGTATGGTTTTCTGAAATGTTGAGTAATGAAAAGCATGAAAAACTAGTTTTCTTTTTGCTCTTTTGATTTCCTTATTTATTTTACTGTATTTTTTTTTACTTATTTTCTTAGTGGTTACTTTTGGGATTACAATTACCATCTTAATTTATAAAAATCTGATTCAGATTCATACCAACTGAATTTCAATAACATACAAAAATTTTGCTTCTATATAGCTCTGTTGCTTCTCTCTGCAATGCTACTGTCATTTACATGTCATTACATGTTTATACATTATGCATCCATTAAAATATATTTATAATTATTGCTTTATGCATTTTGTCCTTTAAATCATATTGGAGAAAAAAAGAATTATGAACAAAACATTCAATATTGTCTTTTATATTTGCCTATCTAGTTACTTTTACCAGTGCCCTTTATTTTTCATTTGAGTTATTATCTAGTGTCCTTTCATTTTGGCCTGAAGACTCCTGTTAGTATTTCTTGTAGGGTAATTATGATAGTGACAAATCCTCTACATTTTGTTTATTTTGGAGTGTTTTTATTCCCCCATCTTTTTTGGAGGATACTTTTGCTGGATTTAGAATTCTTAGTTGACAGTTTTATCTTTTAGCACTCCAAATATGTCATCCTACTGCCTTCTAGCCACAATAATTTCTAATGAGAAATCAGCTGTTAATCATATTGAGGCTCTCTTACACGTGATGAGTTTCTTTTCCCTTGCTGCTTTCAAGATCCTCTCTTTGTTTTAATAATTTAACAGTTTGGTTATGATGCGTCTGGCTTCTTGGATATGTAGGGTAATGTATTTCATCAACTTTGGGAAGTTTTCTGCCATTATTTCTTTCAACATCCTTTCCGCCCTCCCCTCTTCCTCTGGGACTCCCATTTTGTTTGATGATGTCCCACAGGTCTCTAAGGTTCTGCTGAAGTTTCTTCATTCTTTTTTCTTTTTTTCTTCAAATTGGATAACCACAGTACATCTATTTTCAAGCTCACTGTATTTTTTCTTCTATATCTGTTCAAATTTACTACTGAGCACCTCTATGGAATTTTTCATTTCAGTTAATGAACTTTTCAACTCCAGAATTTTTATTTGATTCATTTCATAACTTCTAGTTCTTTATTGATATTATTTTTTTGATGAGACATTATTGTCATATTTTCCTTCATTTGTTTTGACATGGTTTCCTTTAGCTCTTTTAACATATTTAAAAAGGTGATTTAAAGTGTTTGTGTAATAGGTCCAATCTCTGGGCTTTCTATTGATTGTCTTGTTTCCTATGTTGAGCCATGTTTTTTTGTTTTTTTGCATGTCTCATATATTTTTTTGGTTGTTGTTATAAACTGGACATTTATTTATTTATTAAAAGATTTTATTTATTTATTTGAGAGAGAGAGAGAGCATGAGCCGGGGGGGGGTAGGGGCAGAAGGAGAGGGAGAGGCAGACTCCTTGGTGAGCAGGGAGGACAATGTAGGGCTCAATCCCAGGACCCTGGGATCATGACCAGAGCTGAAGGCAGACACTTACCTCACTGAGCCACCCAGGTACCCCTAAACTGAACATTTAAAATTATGTAATGTGATAATTGTGGAAATAAGATCCTTCTTTTCCCCCAGGGTTTGTTATTATTGCTGTTTTTTCTTGTTGTTCTTATTTTTATTGTTGTCATTTTAAAAAATTAGTGACTTTCTTGAACTAATTTTGTAAAGCCTGTTTTCTTTGTTGTGTGTGGCCACTGAAGTCTCTGCTTGGTTAGCTTAGTGGCCAGGTAATGACTGAATATAGGTTTTCTTGGATGCCTGGAACCAGTATCTCTCAGATTTTGCCGAGGGGTTCTTTTGTGTGTTGGGACATACCTTAGTACTCAAGCAGACAATTTACAACCCGGCGTTAGTCCTAACTTCCAGCTTGCCTAGAACCTCAGTGTTGTCAGAGGTGAAAACTTAGGGCTTCTAGTCTTTTCTGAGCATGTGTACAGCCTGTGGTGTGCATATCAATGTAGTATAGGCACCTGACAATTGGGTTTTTTTTTATTGTAATTTAAGTACCTGACATTAAGCTTTTGATTGTTGAGGCATTCATTTCAAAGACATCCATCTTGAATAAACTCATTGCCAACTACACAACTAAATAAAGAGTGAGGATACCTTCCTCATGAATTTCTTTTTTTTTTTTTGAAAGTTCTGGTTGCCTAGATAACCATTTGACTGATTGCTTGCATTTTCCTTCCTGTGCTTTAATTTCCACACTTATATTTTAAATTCACTGATAAAGAGTGAACCTGCTAAACCTTGGATATCCCACCCTCAACTCCAATAAAGTCAGAACCCCAGGTCCATGCACTCACTCACTCTCCCTCTCTCTCTCTCTTTCCTCACAAACTCACTGTGTGCTCTTGAGCATGCCATGTACCCTTTAGAATTCATAAATAATAAACCTTGTTTTTTTCAAAGTTCCTTGACAGTTGTTGCTGAGGTACATTTTGTAGTCATAATAAGAACTATAGGATCGGTCCTGCCACAACATTTGCTGTGGCTAGGGAAATGTCTGTGGGGGCCCACCACAAATAGTGTGGGCCCAGGTGGTTGCCCACAGGCATTTCCAGTTGATAACATCACTAATGATAGGTTGAGAGTGACCCTAAACAACCAATACACATTCATATGGCTGAAAGTTACTAAAATATTTATTTTGTTATCTTTATTTTTCAAGGCTACTGCTTAGCTGGATAGCAGATTATGGGAATAAGGCAAGTTAAAACACTAAAATACTTACTGTTTTTACTTACATTCATTAGTAATCATTGAATAAGTGCTCCCTGGGTTGCTATAAGTCTTTCAACAATCAATTATGAGACATACAAATAAACAAGGAAGTATGGCCCATAGAAAAGAAGAAACAATTCTTGAAAAAGCCCAGGCATTGGATTTTTTTTTCAGTTTTTATTTATTTTTATTTTTTATTGTTATGTTAATCACCATACATTACATCATTAGTTTTTGATGTAGTGTTCCATGATTCATTATACATAACACCCAGTGCTCCATTCAATACATCCCCTCTTTAATACCCATCACCAGGCTAACCCATCCTCCTACCCCCCTCCCCTCTAGAACCCTCAGGTTGTTTTTCAGAGTCCATCATCTCTCGTGGTTCGTCTCCCCCTCCGATGTCCCCCCCTTCATTCTTCCCCTCCTGCTATCTTCTTTTTTTTTTTCTTAACATATATTGCATTATTTGTTTCAGAGGTACAGATCTGTGATTCAATAGTCTTGCACAATTCACAGCGCTCACCATTGCACATACCCTCCCCAATGTCTATCACCCAGCC
Organism: Callorhinus ursinus; assembly: GCF_003265705.2. NCBI lineage: Eukaryota > Metazoa > Chordata > Mammalia > Carnivora > Otariidae > Callorhinus > Callorhinus ursinus. The sequence continues at coordinate 14,600,106 of NW_027397070.1, forward strand.
ACCCCATCCCTCCTACCCCCCACCACTCCAGCAACCCTCAGTTTATTTTCTGAGATTGAGAATTCCTCATATCAGTGAGGCCATATGATACATGTCTTTCTCTAATTGACTTATTTCGCTCAGCATAACACCCTCCAGTTCCATCCACATTGTTGCAAATGACAAGATCTCATTTCTTTTGATGGCTGCATAACATTCCATTGTATATATATACTACATCTTCTTTATCCGTTCATCTGTCGATGGACATCTTGGCTCTTTACACAGTTTGGCTATTATGGACATTGCTGCTATAAACATCAGGGTGCACGCACACCTTCAGATCCCTACATTTGTATCTTTGGGGTAAATACCCAGTAGTGCAATTGCTGGGTCATATGGTAGCTCTATTTTCAACTTTTGGGGACCCTCCATACTGTTTTCCAGAGTGGCTGCACCAGCTTGCATTCCCACCAACAGTGTAGGAGAGTTCCCCTTTCTCTGCATCCCCGCCAACATCTGTCGTTTCCTGACTTATTAATTTTAGCCATTCTGACTGGTGTGAGGTGGTATCTCATTGAGGTTTTGATTTGGATTTCCCTGATGCCGAGTGATGTTGAGCACTTTTTCATGTGTCTGTTGGCCATTTGGATGTCTTCTTTGGAAAAATGTCTGTTCATGTCTTCCAGGCATTGGATTTTAACTAGACAAATACTTTAGGTTTTCATATATTTTTGTCTTTATATTTACTTTATTGGGTGGTTTGGAGATGCTATTTTTGGCTATTCTGATGCCATTTTAACCTGGCTTTTCCTGCTTAGCATAATGTTTTTGATATTCACTCATTTTGTATATTAGTAGCTTGTTTTTAAGAATGGAATCTTAACTGGTTATTGCTCGTATGAAATTTTATTTGTTGAATTTATTAGGTATGCTTTGGCCTGCTAGTTTTTTTCAGTTAATTTTCTTTTTTCCACCAAATATATGATTACATAATCTATTAATTGTAACATTTTGGTCTTCTCCCTTATTTATACATGTACTATTTCTTTTCATGTTGTATTGGGCCTCATCTGTCTAATGTTTTATTATGAAATATATTTTGCAGGAATCTGCAAATATCTCTTGTGGGTTAAGTTTTTTTCTACTTCTAGTTACTCTTTACTCAGATATAGGTGTTGAATTTTATTGAAGGTTATCCTTAGTAGTTACTGAGTTGATCATATGAATTTCCATGTTAATCTGTTCATTTTATAAACTAGGAATGAATTACCCATGCAGTTTTGGGAAAAAATTTCCTTGGTCCAGATTTATTGTTTCTAAATATGCTGATTAATTTCATTTGCAAATATTTTAATTGGGATTTTTGCATTTATGTTCACAAGTAAGGTAAACTATAGGTTTCTTTATTAAGATATTTTTAATCCATATTTGATATTGCTACATTACCTACATGAAATGTGTTGAGAAATTTCTTTATTATGAAATATTTTCAATTGTAGAACAAGTGCTCATCACTCAGATTTTTCAAAATTTAATATTTTTGTCATATTCACTTCAGATTGTTTAAACAAATAGAAAATTACAAGTAAGTAGAGATCCCCTTTGTACATCTTTCCAATCAATCTCTCCCTCCTCAGATGTGAACAATATCCTGAATTTGGTGTTCATTATTGTTGGATTTTTATACGATGATATATTTATAAACCTAAAATGTAAAGAATTTTTTTTTTGGCAGGATTTCACATTTACTAGTTAGTACATTTATTTTATTTATTTTTTAAAGATTTCTGTATTTATTTGAGGGTGGGAGAAACACAAGTGGGAGGGGCAGAGGGAGAAGGAGAGAGAATCTCAAGCAGACTCCATGCCAAGTGTGGAGCCTGATTCTGGGCTCAATTGCAGGACCCTGAGATAATGACCCCAGCTGAAACCAAGAGTCAGACACTTAAATGACTGTGCCACCCAGGTGCCCTGAGTTAGTATATTAATGAAAAGCTAAGTTTCAGGAGCCAGATAGTCTTGGTTTGAAATTCCCAACTATAATAATGAAATTTTCTATTTCTCTTTTCAGTTTTATTAGTTTTTTAAAAAATGTCCTTTGAAGCATTGTCATTAGTGCATACTCGTATGTTTTCTGAGGGACTTGACTCTTGTATTATTATGAAATGATCTTGCTAGTACTTCTTGTTTGAAGTGAAGTCTGCCTTTTCTGATATTAATATAGCCACTCCAGTTTTCTTATGATTAATGTTTGTATGTTGTAACAACCTTCATCCTTTTAATTTTGACCTATTTGTGTCTTTATACTTAAAGTAGGTTTCCTATAGCAATCATATTGCAGGATCTTGTCTTTTTCTGCAGTGACAGTCTGTGTCTTTTAACTGGAGTGTCATTCACATGTAATTATTGACAAGGTTGGGTTTACATTTACTATCTTGCTATTTGGTTTCTATTTGTTACATTTGTTTATGTTTTTTTCTCCTCTTTACCTGCCTTCTTTTAATTATATTTTTAAGCATTTTAAGCTATTTTGTACTATTAGCTTATTTACTTCTTTATTGTTTTAGTGGGTGTTATGGAGTTTACACTGTGCATATTTAACTTATATCCTTATCAATAATATGCCATTTCATATATGATATAAGAAATTTACAGAAATATATTTCTTTTCCTTTCTCCCATCATTGTGCTATTATTAATGCATGCTTCATATCTATGTATGCTGTAAAACAATACATTATTAATTTTATTTAAACCATCCATTATATTTTTAAAAATCTTTAAAAAGAGAAAATCTTTTTTTTTACACACATTTTAAATCATTCTATTACTTATTTCTATTGTGTGCATTCAAGTTTTGATCTGATATCATTTTGCTTCTACTGAAAGAATTTCCTTTAACATTTCTTATAATGTAGTTTTGATGGCAATGATTTTTTTTCACTTTTTGTTTGCTGAAAAAGTATTTCACCGTCAGTTTTGAAAGATATTTTTGCTGGGGCACCTGGGTGGCTCAGATGGTTAAGCATCTGCCTTCGGCTCAGGTCATGATCCCAGGGTCCTGGGATCGAGCCCCACATCGGGCTCCTGGCTCAGCAAGGAGCCTGCTTCTTCCTCTCCCTCTGCCTCTCTCCCTGCTCATGCTCTCTCTCTCTATATATATCTCTGTGTCTCAAATGAATAAATAAATAAATAAATAAATAAATAAATAAATAAATAAATAAGTAAGTAAAAGATATTTTTGCTGGATATAGAATTTTATGTGGACACTATTTTTATTCAGTATAGGTACTCTAAATATTTTCCTTCATTGTCTTCTGGCCTACGTAATTCTGATAGGAAGCCTGCAATGTTAGTTTGTGGTAATTAGTTGCCAGGAATTATTAGTTTCTTTGTACTTAATGTTTCTCTGGATGCTTATAAGATTTTTTCTTTATTATTAGTTTTCTTTATTTGATTATAATGTGCTTGGCATGGTGTTCTTTGTGTGTTTCTGCTTAGAATTCATGGAAATTTTTGGCTCAGGTTTATAGCTGTCATCAAATTTGGAAAAATTTGTCCATTTTTTGGTAGAAATATTTTCTGCTCCTTTCACACTGCCCTTTCTGGGACTCTAATTAAATATTATGTTAGCCTGAGTATTAATTTTATTTCAGTTTTTATTTTTCTCTGTGATTCATTTTATGTTGTTTCTATTGCTATGTCTTCTAGTTAACAAATATTTTCTTCTATAATTCTACTCTGTTATTAATGCCACTTAGTGAAATTTTTATTTCAGATAATGTGTTTTATCTAGATATTCCATTTGATTCTCTTTTTTATTTTACATTTGCTCCTCATTATATTTACATCTTTGAACATTTTAATATTTAAATTAGAAATTTCAAGATCCTTATCTGCTAATTCCAATATATCTATCATTTCTGGGTCTTTTTCTAATGATTTTTCTCCTGGTTATGTGCTACATATTTATGCTTCTCCATGTGACTAGTAAAATTTGATTGAGTGCTGAACATTGTGAATTTTACCTTGTGGAATATGGGATTTTGTTATCTTCCTTTAAAAAGTGTTGGAATTTGTTCAGTAGTCTGTTAAACTGCTTGAAGATCAGCTTGATATTTTCAAGTATAATTTTAAAATGTTGTTAAAGTCCTAAGAAGCCTTTACTCTAGAGCTAATTTAGTACCACTATTAATGTCTGACCCTTCTGAGTTTATAATGAATGTACCATGTATTCAGCATGTCTGGTGGGGAGCTAATGATTCCCAGCCTTGTGTGAGCTTTGGGAATTGTGGTTATAGTTGTTTGGTAATTGTCTCCTCCCCCGCCCTGGCAGTCTGCCCTCATGGGTTTCATTATTGTATGAACAGATTAGTATTCAGTCAATAACTCCAATACCTGATGCAAATACCTATGCTATTTCTTCCTCTCCATACTATGTCCTACAAATTCTATCCTCTTTGTCTTCCCCTCACTCTAATTTCTGTTTCTTCAACTTAGTGAGATACTTGGGTTCTATGTTGTTTCTCTCACCTTGTGTTGTGGTCTGGGAATTGTGAAAGGCAGAAATCTGGGTTGATTTGCCTCTTAACCTTTTTTGGTTTCCGTTATCTTAGTCATTATCATTGTACACTGCTTGTTGCCCAGTCCAAAAAGAGTTGTTCTTATATTTTGCCCAATTTTATAGTTATTTGTGTTAGAAAGGCTGAAATTGAAGCTAACAGCCTCAGTTGGATCTTTTCAATAAAGCAAAGAAAAAGTAGTGTGTTAAAATACAACGAATGTTTATATCTTGCTATTGATGTTATTAAAGTCTAGAGGAGAAAGGGGCTGTCAAAAGTTATGTAGTTGAATCCCCATTTTAAAGATGATAAAACTGAGGTAAAGAGCAAAATAACTTGCCTATTGATACCTGGTCTGTGACTTTACAGTTTGGGCAAGAGCTGGGTCTCTTTATTTCTATTCGTTGTTAGATGTTGTGGTGTGCTATCTTCTTACTGCTTCAGCTGAATGAGATTTTATTATAGCAATTAACATTAGTAATGATAAAAATGATATTAACAGTTATACTCATTAGAATTTAAAGTACATTAATATTCCTTCTTGCTTTGGGTTAGATTAAATTTTAGTTTTGATATTATCTTTCTGTGCGGCTATTTAATGGCAGTGTTTTACAGAATCTGTACCTTTACTTAATTGTCTTATTAAATCTGATGTTATATCTATAGATATCAATAATTTATAAAGCCATGAAATTGGAATAATGGACAAAATATTTTTGTTGTATCTTCTGTTTTATATTTCCTATTTACTACATAATATTACCTAGCTTAAATTTCTCTTTTATATATTCCTCACTGATTAAATGCCTGGAATTTTGTTGCATTGACTAATACACCTCTATGATTTTAAAAACTGGCATTATTTTAACTGTTTTCTTTTTCTTCTTCAAGGATATATCTTTAATGGGGAAAGCATACTGGCACAACCCATCTCAAGTGCAAGCAGAACAAGGATTACAGATAAATCTTGAGGAACCTCAAATGGTAAAGTTTTTAATAAAAATCCTCCTTGCCTATATTGAAGTAGTGGTCTGTCTCTTGTTGCTTGAATGCTTATCTAGATAATTTAAAAAACAAAACCTCCTCTAATTTATTTTAGAAGTGTGTTTAGCTGTAAGATCATCTAATCCAATATCACATCGGGACTCTTGGTTGTTTTCGCTCACCATTGCTGCCTATCATAGACCTTCTGAGCTAAGGCAACAAACTCTTTTCCGAAGGGAAAGATTTTAACAATTCCTCTGGTCTAGGCATTAGATTCAGAAGGTAGTTGGAGAGTTAATTAAAAGTTATTAGCTTGTAAGAAAGCATCACCTTATTTTTTATTTAGCTAGCAAAATTGTTTATAGCATTGATGAGGGAAAGTTTTATAGAGAAACTTTGGGGACTGGTGGACTGTTGGTGACTGAAGTTTGTTTCAGAAATAAAGCTTCCTTTTTGTCCATCATTGGCAAAGTATTTATAGGATTCAAAGCAATCTGGAATATATTCCCTATGGATAGGACATGTCTCCCTGTGTATAGAAATCCACATTTACATAAAACAAATCATTGCACCATGATCATTTCCTTTATAAAGGATTTGTAAAATATTGTTAAATAGCAAGCTCCTTTAGTTCCTGAAAATATGAGTCCACACACATAAAAATTCAGATTATACTTCCTTTTTATCATCATATGTTATGGTTAGAAAATATATGGAATCTTTTCACAAAAACCATGGATCTTATGATGTTAGAGTTTCTGCAACTGGTTGAACTACCAGAGTTTGAAATGCTTCTGGGTTGAGACCATGGCTTTTTCTGCTTTGTATTCTCATCTCTTACCTCAGGACCCCTGCATGTGTGATGCTAACATGTATGTACATCAATTTTGAAGCCTTCCCACGTATGCTTTGGACTTAAAACAGACATGTAGGGTAACTTCCTCCAGGGAACACCATTTACAGGTAGATATCGAAGCCTCTGATATGTAAGCTTCTAATAGGTATAGTAAACTGAAAATGAAAGATTAATCAGGTATAGAAAAATAGAAATTCTTCATTAATACCATCTGACTTAAAACTATTCACTACACTTGTGTAAAGTATAAGAAAAGATACCATTTTTCAGGAAAATATGAAAAAGGCCAAATATCAGGTACCTAACTTAGACCTCATCTTGACTATTTAAAATAAGATTTAAACAAAATTATTGATTTCTTTGTAATTCTGTGGGAACCATTCTCTCAGCTTTGACATTTACAAGCAATCACTGGACCTCTTCTGGCCACTGGCTTTTTATTTTTATTTTTTTTAAGATTTATTTATTTATTTTAGAGAGGGAGAGAGAGAAAGAGAGAGAATGTGCAAGTGCATGGGGGGAGGGACAGAGGGAGAGAGAGGAGAGGGAGTCTTAAGCAGCCTCTGAACTGAGCATGGAGCCTGATGCAGGACTCGATCTCATGACCCTGAAATCATGACCTGAGCTGAAACCAAGAGTTAAATGCTTAACTGACTGAACCACCCAGGCACTCCTGGCCACTGGCTTTTTAAAAGGTAAAATACCTTTTAACTTACTACCTGGCCATGGTAAAAAGGCTTCTCTGTGATATCTTTCATTCCAGACACTCTGCCAGAGAGCAGAACTCTGTCCGTCCTACCTGTCCCTTAGACTTCTAGAAATTTCCTGGGTTGAGATTTATCTGGGGAACATTGGCCAACATGCTGTCATCTGGTTGTGCTGGCATCCTACCCTCAGAGCATGGCAGCCTCACTTGTGAACATCTCAGTGCCACAGGTCAGAGGGCTCTTAGTTCTTTGATGCAACTTATTTTCTTTAAGTACCCACCATTTAAATATAATAGTTTTTGAATCATCATGGAGAATGACTGCCTCACCTACTTATTAAAAAAACCAAAGAGTTTATTCATTCATTCCTTTTCCTACAATGTGGTAAGCATTGTTTTAGACATGGTTAATACAATGATAGAAAAGACAGTTCTTGACCTTGAAGAACTCATTGTATGGAGTAGACCAATATATAAAGAGACAAAGTATAATACTGTTTAATGATTAGTCTAAATAGAGACTAAGTACCTAGCAGAGAAAAAATTGATATAATTTTCTTTCATTTATTTACTCATTCACTTACTCACAAATAATTGCAGATGGTATAAATGCACTAAGTACTTGAGATATAAAGATGGGTAAGACACAATTACTTTTTTAAGGAATTCTCAGACTTTAAAGTTTTAAAGTACTTAAACTTTCTGGTCTCAGGATGCCTTTTTTTTTAGAGTTTAAATATTCTTTTTTAAACAATTTAAATTCAATTAATTAACATATAATGTATTATTGGTTTCAGAGGTACAGCTCTGTGATTCATCGGTCTTATATAATACCCAGTACTCATTACATCACATGTTCTTCTTAATGTCTATCATCCAGTTACTGGAGGATGCCTTTAAACTCTTGAAAAATATCTTAAGGACTCAAAGGAGTTTTTGTTTATGTGGATTGTATCAACCAATGTTTACCATAATAGAAATTAAAACTGAGAGAAATATAAAATATTTATTCATTCATTTAAAATAATAATAAGCCAATTACATATGAACATATAATATATTGTTTTAGAAAAAATAGTATCCCCCCAAAATTTAGCAAGAACATTTTTTTGCAAATCTGTATAATACCTGGTTTAATAGAGAGCTAGAGTCTCAGATCTGTTTCTTCATTCAATGTGTTGTGTATGTTCTTTTGGTTGAAATATATTATGTAAGCCTGGTCTCATACATATTAAAAAGGGAATAATATTTTAATAGCTTCTTAACATAATTATGGATACTATTCTTTATTAATACACCAAAACTGTGCAAGTGGTAGTTTCTTAAAGATGAGTTGCAATGAGGACTCTGAAACAAGATAAATTAACTTATTGTATATCATTACTGTAAAGTCCATTGGTCTACCTTGTGCTTTGAATGGTTCTTTAACCTCTGCATGCTTTTGTAATCTCATGTGTTAATCATATGGGAAAAGTATTGGTTCACTGTTTTACCCACTGCTGCTTTTCCATCATCAGTGCAAAGGTCAACACAGTGAAAAAGGCAAATAAGGCTTAGTATTATTATGAAAATAGCCTTGACATTGCAGATCCCCTAGAAGGGTCTCAAAGGTTGTCAGGAGTCTGTGGACCACACTTTGAGAAGTGCTAGTTGATTGGAAGTAGGAGAAAGAGGGTAAGAGAGTGCAGTTTGGATTCAGGTTGTCTAGGTTCAAACAGAGCACTGCTACTGCACTCTCAGTGTGACCTTGGGCAGGTTTCTTAACTTTTTGAGCCTCAGTTTCTTCATCCACAGAATGGGGTTGCAAACAGTTCCTGCTTCATGGTGTTGTGGTGAAGATTAAGCTTAAATGAGATAATGCTCATATTTGTCGATGATTATGATTATGATAATGATTACTTAGACAATTACAATAGCGTGATGCATGCTGAAACAGAGGCAGGGCACAGAGTAATGACAGGATCAGTAAAGGTTTGGTGGCAGAAGGAAGGCTGGGCAGAGTCCTGAAAAGGGTCAGTTGCAGCTACAGAATTGCCACTGCCCTCTCCTCAAGCTCCTCTTCCTCCATTTTCTGTTTTGGAGGGTGGTACCTTCATCTGTTTACTCTCCCAAAGCAGAGCCCTGGGAGTGTGCATTGAAGCCAGGAGAAGAAGGCAATTGAAAAGAGAGGGAGAGGGAGGAGCAAGATGGGAGAGGAGTAGGAGACCTAAATTTCATCTGGTCCCAGGAGTTCAGCTGGGTAGGGATCAAACCATTCTGAACACCTACAAACTCAACAGGAGATCGAAGAAAAGAATAGCAGCAATTCTCTGAACAGAAAAGCGACCACTTTCTGGAAGGTAGGACGTGTGGAGAAGTGAATCTGAGGCGATATTCGGGAGGATAGACGGTGGGGGAGGGGGCCTCGGTCAGCTGCTACCGGCAAGTGATAGAGCAGCAGAGCACAAAATCAGAACTTTTAAGAAATTGGCTCCGCTGAGGGACATCACTCCAGTGACTAAATGGGGGGTGGAACCCTCGCTGGGACAGTGTGGTCTCAGGACACTCGGGGTCACAGAAAGACTGGGGGTGCCTGAGTGCAGCAGAGCTCCCAGGTATTGGAGAGGGGAAACCAGCTGCAGAGACAGAGCCGAGAAATGGGCTCTCAGCTCAGGGTTGCCATAAACCGTGATCCACGGCATAGTTGGGCCACTGCTCTTCCAGCAGGGACCCAACAAGTGGCAGATCCGGGGAGACTCCCCTTCCTCCCTCAGGAGGAGCGGCACGGGAGCACACCGCAGGGATCTGCTGGGTTTGGAGACTCCACACCCAGTCGGGTGCCAGAGATAGAAACGCTTGGTCACAGGCCGGGTGAGCACGGAGTGCAGCCAGAGACAGGGGAGACAGGAGTGACTGACTGCTTTTCTCTGGGGGCACACTGAGGAGTGGGGCCCCGAATTCTCGGCTCCTCCGGGGTGGAGATTGGGAGGTCGCCATTTTCACTCTCGTCCTCCAAAGCTGTACCGAAAGCTTGCAGGGAACAAAAAGCTCTGGAGAGCAAACCTGAGCAGATTACTTACCCGGACTGGCAAGGGCAGGGCAATTCTGCCTCCTGCAAAGACATTTGGGAACCATGGCAACAGGCCCCTCCCCCAGAAGATCAGCAAGAACAGCCAGCCAAGACTAAGTTTACCGATCAATGAGAACAGCAGAACTCCAGCGCTAGGGGAATACAGCACATAGAACTCATGGCTTTTGTCCCCCTGATTCTTTAGTCTTTCAAAGTTAATTTTTTTAATTTTCTTTTTGAATTATTCTTTTTCCCTTTTCCAACCAACATCTTATCAATCCCTTTTAAAAAAATCTTTTTTATTTTTCATTTTTAGAGTCATATTCTGTCCCTTCATAGTAGTTAACCTTATTTTTGGTATATATATATATATGTTGTTCTTTCTTTAAAATTTGGGATACAGTTTCTTCTCACAGACCAAAATATACCCTAAATCTCTAGTGTATGGCTTTGTTCTAGTCTCCTGCCTGATCACATTCTTCCCCCCCTTTTTTAAATGTCTCTTCTTTCTTTTTTCAACTAACTTCTTATCTTATCAATTCCTTTTATAAAATCTTTTATAATTTTCATCTTTACATTCATATTCCATCCCTTCATCATACTTACCCTTATTTTTGTACGTATATAAGCTTTTCTTTCTTTAAAATTTTGGGAGGCAGTTTCTTCTAACAGACCAAAATACACCCAAAATCTCATGTGTGGCACTGATCTATTTACAGCCTGATCATATTTGATCATATTCTTTTTTTTAAATTTTTTTTTTCTTTCTTTCCCTTTTCCCCCCCAGTTTCAGGTCTCTTCTGATTTGTTTAGTGTATATTTTTCTGGGGTCGTTGTTACTCTGTTAGCATTTTATTCTCTCATTCATCTATTATCCTCTGGACAAAATGACAAGATGAAAAAAATCACCTCAAAAAAAAAGAACAAGAGGCAGTACCAACTGCCAGGGACCTAATCAATATGGACATTAGTAAGTTGTTGGAACCAGAGTTCAGAATGACAATTATAAAGATATTAGCTGGGCTTGAAAAAAGCATGGAAGATATTAGAGAAACCCTTTCTGGAGAAATAAAAGAACTAAAATCTAACCAAGTCAAAATCAAAAAGGCTATCAATGAGGTGTAGTAAAAAATGGAGGCTCTAACTGCTAGGATAAATGAGGCAGAAGAGAGAATTAGTGATACAGAAGACCAAATGATGGAAAATAAAGAAGCTGAGAAAAAGAGAGATAAACAACTACTGGATCACGAGGGCAGAATTCGAGATATAAGTGATACCATAAGACAAAACAATATTGGAGTACTTGGGATCCCAGAAGAAGAAGAAAGAGAGAGAGGGGCAGAAGGTATATTGGAGCAAATTATAGCAGAGAACTTCCCTAATTTGGGGAAGGAAACAGGCATCAAAATCCAGGAGGCACAGAGAACCCCCATCAAAATCAATAAAAATAGGTCAACACCCTGACATCTAATAGTAAAACTTATGAGTCTCAGAGACAAAGAGAAAATCCTGAAAGCAGCTCGGGAGAAGAGATCTGTAACCTACAATGGTAGAAACATTAGATTGGCAACAGACCTATCCACAGAGACCTGGCAGGCCAGAAGGCCTGGCATGATACCTTCAGAGCACTAAATGAGAAAAATATGCAGCCAAGAATACTATATCCAGCTAGGCTGACATTGAAAATAGAAGGAGAGATAAAAAACTGCCAGGACAAACAAAAACTAAAGGAATTTGCAAACATTTCCTTATACCACACACAAAAATACACTCAAAATGGTTGAAAGACCTAAATGTGAGACAGGAGTCCATCAAAATCCTAAAGGGGAACACAGGCAGCAACCTCTTCAACCTCAGCTGCAGCAACTTCTTCCTAGAAACATCGCCAAAGGCAAGGGAAGCAAGGGCAAAAATGAACTATTGGGACTTCATCAAGATAAAAGCTTTTGCACAGCAAGGGAAACAGTCAACAAAACCAAAAGACAACCGACAGAATGGAAGATGATATTTGCAAATGACATATCAGCTAGTATCCAAAATCTAGAAAGAACTTATCAAACTCAACACCCAAAGAACAAATGATCCAATCAAGAAATGGGCAGAAGACATGAACAGACATTTTTCCAAAGAAGACATCCAAATGGCCAACAGACACATGAAAAAGTGCTCAACATTGCTTGGCATCAGGGAAATCCAAATCAAAACCTCAATGAGATACCACCTCACACCAGTCAGAATTTCTAAAATTAACAAGTCAGGAAACGACAGATGTTGGCGGGGATGCGGAGAAAGGGGGACCCTCTTATACTGTTGGTGGGAATGCAAGCTGGTGCAGCCACTCTGGAAAACAGTAGGGAGGTTATGGAGGTTCCTCAAAAAGTTGAAAAGAGAGCTACCATACAACCCAGCAATTGCACTACTGGGAATTTACCCCAAAGATACAAATGTAGGGATCCGAAGGGGTACATGCACCCTGATGTTTATAGCAGCAATATCCACAATAGCCAAACTGTGTAAAGAGCTAAGATGTCCATTGACAGATGAATGGATAAAGAAGAGGTGGTATATATACACAAATGAATATTATGCAGCCATCAAAAGGAATGAAATCTTGCCATTGGCAATGACATGGATGGAACCGGAGGGTATTATGCTGAGCGAAATAAGTCAATCAGAGAAAGACATGTATCATATGATCTCACTGATATGAGGAATTCTTAATCTCAAGAAACAAACTGAGGGTTGCTGGAGTGGTGGGGGGTGGGAGGGATGGGGTGGCTGGGTGATAAACGTTGGTGAGGGTATGTGCTATGTTGAGTGCTGTGAATTGTGTAAGACTGTTGAATCACAGACCTGTACCTCTGAAACAAATAATTCATTTTATGTTAAAAAAAGAAGAAGATAGTAGGAAGGGAAAAATGAAGGGGGGGAAATCGGAGGGGGAGAAGAACCATGAGAAACTATGGACTCTGAGAAACAAACTGAGGGTTCTAGAGAGGAGGGTTTGGGGGGATAGGTTAGTCTGGTGATAGGTATTAAAGAGGGGATGTATTGAATGGTGCACTGGGTGTTATATGCAAACAATGAATCATGGAACACTACATCAAAAACTAATGATGTAATGTATGGTGATTAACATAACATAATAAAATTAAAAAAAAAAAGAAAAGAAAGCGAGAGATTAACAGGGCCAAATCTATGGAGAATGCAATGAATGAGCTTGCCATAGTAAGCACAGGGCCCCTAACACATATTGCCCGAATATATCTATTCTGCTATTATATGAAAAAGATTTTATTAAGCCCCCTTTTTACTGATGAGGAGAATGAAGCTAAAAAGGGTTAAGTAACTTGACCAAAATCACACTTTTATTAATCGACAGATCCAGGATTTGAATAGTGTCCCATCTAGTTGCAAAGCTTTTACTCTTTTCACAGCACCATCCAATAAGTAGTTTTATAGAAATATGAGCTCTGGATTAAAGTTTCATTTTACAAATGGAAATTTCTTGGTTTAGCCATCCCTTTTTGCATAATAAAGATATATAGTATTTGGTGCTGTATGACATTTTTACCCTTTATTTTACTTATTCACAAATGAATGTATCAAAGAACAAAGAGATGCAATTGCATTTTGAAGTCATTCTCTAGAATCCAGATTTTTATATACATCAGAATGGTTTTATTATCTGTTAATTTGAGACAGTGAAGCTTTAACTGCCAGTACTCCATAATCCCAAATCGTTCTGGTTTAAAATTGGGTAATATCCAAATATGGCTATAAAGATACTTTACCTAAGACTTGGTGAGATTAAGTCAGTGAGACATTTTTAAGGAACACAAAATAGTTTTAAGAGTAATATTTTGTGAGAGTTTTTCATTAGGGCTTGGTATGGAGCAGGGATATCTGGGTGGTCTTCTTGAGGCCTCTTGGTCAGCTCTTCTTTGAGGACTTGGAGTCAGGCTTCTGGAAGAGCATCTGGTTAGCAGAAATCCCATTTCTCAGGACCAAAGAACCTCAGAGGTCAGATGTTTCGGTGGGCCTTGATCTGTGTGAGTATGGGGTGAAGTCAGGGTAAGACTGGTGTCTTATGATTACCTTAGAGTTGGTGCATAGTAACTGTAGGGGAGCTATATTTTCTTTCTTTTTTTAAAAATTTTTTATTGTTATGTTAATCACCATACATTACATCATTAGCTTTTGATGTAGTGTTCCATGATTCATTGTTTGTGCATAACACCCAGTACTCCACGCAGAATGTGCCCTCTTTAATACCCATCACCAGGCTAACCCATCCCCCCACCCCCCTCCCCTCTAGAACCCTCAGTTTGTTTTTCAGAGTCCATTGTCTCTCATGGTTCGTCTAGGGGAGCTATATTTTCTGAGACAAGAGCCAGAGAAAATAATTTGCTAGGCTTTACATTGTTCTTAAGTCAACTTGAATTTCTTTCTAAATCTTCAGAGGAAACTTACTACCTTTGCTTAATTTCAATTATGCATTTTAATCATCATTTTATGGTTAGAAAAAACATTGTGTGACTTAAAACTTTGGAAGGACCAATAAGTAGAACATTCTTGTACATCTGTGTTTTCTCACAGAATGTGCTTGAGGAACTTCCCAAAGCTATCTCAAGTATTTTCCAGCTCGAACAAGAGGATGTATTAGAGTGGGGAGTCTCCGAAGCAGAAAGCACAGTATTTAAATCTCAGGAAACTCTGGAAGCTCGACTAGCAGATGAATCCAGTAAACCTTTGAAAGATGAACAGCCCACAGGTGACTCCAAAGCAGCCAAATGGGCGTCCTTACAGGTAAAGCACTATTTGTTTGGAAAGAGTTACGATTGTTGGGGATGTGCAAGTGTGAAGAAATGGACCAGGCAAGGGCCACAGCATGGAGGTGGGTTCACCCTGAAAAAGGGCCTTCTATTTGCAAATTGCTCATTTGCAAAAAGGGGACATCTGTGTGTTGAGGGCTTTTAGTCTCAGCCCTGATTACAACTGTGTAGAGAGAAGACACATTTGTAAGGAGGGAAGGAACCTCAGGACTTTCAGAAATTGACCAGGAGTCCTCACATTTCCATCTGGAGGGAGTCAGAAATTGTAACCCAGGGACCAGGACTGGGTGAATTTTGTATATTTTATAACTTTGCCCTGTTTAGGTTTATTCTAACCCTAAGTCTTTTCCTATTGTGAGAATGTTTCTCAGATTCATTTTATATATGTATAATTTAAATAATTTTTTACCATATCTGTGTATTGCCTTACTGCTATTCAATTAGTACTTTTCTTTGAGTTACCTTTTGACTTTAATGAATTTATTTAAAATGGATACATTATTATTAGGATTAAAAAAAAGCCACTTTTCCCTGAACCACAAAATATTATCTTGATTATCACCACGGGTCCTTTCTCTAACTGATTCAAATGGATACAACTTCTTGGGTAAACAACCTTCCCTCTCCTGTTGGGTCCCCTCTCCCCATCAAAGACCATGTTCCTGCTAAAATGTTTCACCCATGTCAAATGGCCGTTCTTCAACTTGTGCCCAAAACTCCCAACTCTGAAACCTTTGGGTTTATATGTGACCTCCCCTTCCCTTGCCTTTCACCCACATTGAGTCTCCAAGGTCTAGATTCCTCCTAACATTATTGCTTGTAATTTTTTCATTCTCTTTTCCAGTTGCCTTCATCCTAGTCTGGGTCCTAGTGACCTTATGTTTGGATTAATGCAGTTGCCTCCTGGCTTTTCTTCATTTCTCAAGTCCTACTTTCTTAAATTCATCTTGCATGATGCTAGCATATTGATCTGTTGGGAATAATGGGTAATAAGGAAGATGCACAAATAATAATTGACCAGAGAAAATCCACGACTGCTGTGAAGGAGAAGGGACTGTATCTTATGATGGGTTATGGACCCCATCAGAAGTCATGCTGTCTTTCTAAAGCATGCACTTGGGGGTATGAAGTGAATCCTGCCAAGGCTAAGTGAACCCACTCTTTGCTAACTACTCCAGGTGAATCCTCTGTTTCAGCCTGACACCTTCTAGGTGTGGAGCCCTTAGATAGCATCTTTTTCTTTCTTTCCTTTTTTTTAAAGTGTCGTTTTAAAAAAGATTTTATTCATTTATTTGAGAGAGAGGGAGAGACAGAGATAGCAAGAGAGGGCATGAGTGGGGAGGAGAGGGAGAAGCAGGCTCCCACTGAGCAGGGAGCCTGACTTGGGACTCAATCCCAGGATCCTGAGATCATGACCTGAACTGAAAGCAGACGCTTAACCAACTGAGCCACCTAGGTGTCCCTTAAACAGTATCTTTAAAGACCATGGCATCTTGATGAAAAAGTGTTAGGCTGGTGAGTGTAGACAGTGTTTTCACCCATACTTCTATCTGAACATTGGGACTTTGGAAATAAAATGTGGGCATGAGAGGCAAATAGTTAGCTACTAAATGTGTAAAACAATGACCTGGATTTCTGGACAGTGATTTAACAATGATGGCCTGGCAGGAATTCAAATCTCTCATTAGAAAAGTTTCACATTAATTCTTTTGGATTGTTGTGGCTGCTGTTAAATATTATTAAGAAATTATAGAAATTTATTTATTTTTAGTAAAAAGAGGCAGCCCTTCCCTAAGGTAAGTAACATTTATTATTTACCACATGCCAACCACTTTGCTAAGTATTTTGCATATATTATCCTACTTTTTCCTAAAAATAGATTTCTTAACAAGACTGTATTTGAAGAAACTATCATAAAGAAGATAAATAACTTGTCCAAGTACAAATATCTAGTTAGGTTGTAAAGGAAGGACCTGAAATGAGATGGTCTAATTCTGGAAACTTTACTCTTTACAACCCTTTGCAACAGTGCTCTTTCATAACAACAATTAACAGGTATGTGGTTAAGTATAAGAACAAACACAAATGACTAGGAATAGAGTGTCCCTCACAAAACTAGAAGGAATGTTGGACAAGAAAGACTTGGGAGAATGGATTAAGAGAGCTCTAAACCAGAACCAGAAGTGTTTCAAGAGGAGGAGAAGAGAAGACCATAAAAGACTTTATGGTTTATTGTTTTGCATAGTATGGGACATATTAGAAATGCCATAGAAAGGCAATAGTCCAGTGACTCATACCACCAAGTGTCTTGTATTTGTTTGCATTAACATGTCAAGATCAGTTATAATCCATGAACTTTACTTTGGACACTTGAGGCCCAAAATTAGTCTCTAGAATCTCTGGCACAGGAATGAGGAATAATGTACTCCAGCAAGGCAGGCCAGACTCTTTTTTTTTTGAGGCCAAAGAATGAGTTTTATTAATGATTGCTGCCTGGTTTTATATACATATCTCAGTTCATATCCTGAGAAATTCTTTTCCACTCAATCTATTTCTATTACAGTCCTGTATTTTGTTACCATCTCATTATCTGTCTGAGAGACTGATTCAAAGTGAGGTTTAACATGCTGAGCATTTGAACAGCAAAGAGCAAGAATTTTTCTTTTCCTTTTTTTTAAAATTTAATTTATTATGTTATGTTAATCACCATACAATACATCATTAGTTTTTGATGTAGTGATCCACGATTCATTGTTTTTGTATAACACCCAGTGCTTCATGCAGTACGTGCCCTCTTTAATACCCATCCCCCCACCCTCCCCTCTAGAACCCTCAGTTTGTTTCTCAGAGTCCATAGTCTCTTATGGTTCATCTCCCCCTCTGATTTCCCCCCCTTCATTTTTCCCTTCCTTCTCCTAATGTCCTCCATGCTATTCCTATGTTCCACAAATAAGTGAAAGCATATGATAATTGACTTTCTCTGCTTGACTTATTTCACTTAGCATAATCTCCTCCAGTCCCATCCATGTTGATGTAAAAGTTGCGTATTCATCCTTTCTGATGGCTGAGTAATATTCCATTGTATATATGGACCACATCTTCTTTATCCATTCATCTGTTGAAGGGCATCTCGGCTCTTTCTTAGAAGCTCATTAGTATAATAAAGGTTATTAGGACTCTCTTCTCAATCATGACCAACATGACTTAGATAAATTAAATGAAAAAGAGAAATGAGGAAATGGTGACCGTGAAGAAATGTCTGACACAAGGGCCTGTGAGAGGATTGTTGAGCATTTTAGGAGGGAAAAGGGTAAAAAGTCTGTAAAAATATAGATACCACATGTCTTGAGATTCTAAATGGAAGGAAGTTTAAGAGATGCGGGATGCCCTTAATCCCCTCAGATTCTCACAAAAACAGTTATGAGTGATCTATTGCATTCACAGTTTTAAAAATATACAAAGATGAAAGAAGAAATACACATCCATAGATAAATGTAAAAGTGACATGTGGCTGTAATAATTATATCAAAAATCCTAAGATCCAGAATGGGTTGAGGCCTGTGAATCATGCTAAGAATAAAAAAAGTTTTTTTTTTCATATTAGTTTAAGAGCAAAGAGAGAAAAAAGGAAGGATAACCCCATCATTATGGATGAATAGTGTGATGACAACAGATGACAGAGTTGCCTTAATTTAATTTTGAAAAAAGGTTGAGGTTTTAAGTAAACAGAAATATGACAAAGAGAAAAGGAAGCTGATAAACTTGTACTTTGCTTCTCTTAAATCTGACAAGGAGAATAATCTTTCATTTAGAAAGAAGGGAAAAAGAAGTGATAAAAGAAACTTGAAGCCCCAGATTGGTAAAAGATTGTAAGAGTTAACTTAGATACCTGAGCCTGTCAGCTCAGATAGATAGGTTGGGGCCAGTTGCCCCCCTGCCTGCAGCAGCTTTGAGGAGGTGCTGCAGGAGAGGAGAGCCAGAAGCCTGGGGACGGGCAACTGCAGATCTGAGATTTATTTTTTTAAGGATAAGGGTGATAATTTCTGTAATGTATGTACTGACCTTGGACAAAACTCTGGAATGATTAAATGAATCACTAAAAGAATTGTAAAAACTTCAGAAGAACCCTTTATATATATGGCTTAGAAGGGGAAGCAGTAATCACTTGGAGCCAGCATGGGCTTCCTAAGGATAAGCCACAGAAGACCAACCTTATTTTTTTTTTAGACTTACTAGACTGAGCATCAGAAAAGTGTCAGACCTGGAGTTCAATGCAAGGCTATCATGGTGAAGAACTTGGCCTACAAGAAAGCTCATTAAACATTAGTTATTTTTATTAGCCTTTGAATTTCAGCAATCCATTTATGCAAGACTCCCAATGACAGTTTTGTAGACAAGACTGCAATCGGGTGAACTGCTAGATGGATTTGTAATTAGTTATGTAAAGGATGCACAGCTAGTCATGAAAGTCCCTAGTGGACTGTGATAGGCCTGTGCCCATTTCAGCATATTTCCCAATAATTTGGATGAGAATATGGAAGATTTACTGATTGTATTTGTAGATAACATCCAAATGTGATTGGTAAGATTTGGTTGGTCAGACCTCAGATAAAATTTAATTGGGATAAATGTGTGTATGGTTCTGCCCTTGGGTCCACAAGCTAAGTGCATAGATATGGGATGACATGACTCAGAGCAAATGTGAAAGACTTCAGAGTTTTAGGCCATGATTTAGTTTTGTGAGAGGAAGACAAGTGCAATCATAGTTTGCACTGATTGACGAATACCATAAAAGAGGATCATCTTTCTCCTGGTTGATCTGATCATATACACCTCACATGTCATGTTCAGATCTGGCTATCCAATCCCAGGAGCAACACTGACAAATTGGAGACCATTTGGAAGAGAGCTTTCAAGATGACAAAGCACAGTATCTCAGAAACATGTCACATAAGGTAAATTGAAGGGACTAGTGATGTTTATCTGGGGGAAAAGCAGGCCCAGGAAAGTCAGCTGTATTCAAATATTTGATTGTCAGTCAGATGGAAGGAGCTAGACCGTACCTGTATGATCCTGAGGTTTGAATTGAGACTGGTGGATGAAAGTTGTTAGGCTCTATAACAAAAAAACAACTGGGAGAGTTTCAGAGAGAAAGTGACTGCTTTTGGATGTATCCAAGTCCTCTGTTCCTCACCATGTTCAAGACAGGATGGATGACCATTTGGTGGAGAAACTGTAGGGGAAATTCAAACATTAACTGAGTGGTGAGATAGAATGGCCTGTACTCTGAGCTTTCCTTATTCATCATCATTTCTTTACCAAAGAAATCACAATAGCTCTCTCCTTTCTGCTGCTGGGAGCCCAAACCCTCTATGTAATTTACGAGAACCTCCCTTTATCTGGCCTCCTTCTATTTATTCAATCATATCTCTCTGCTTTCCCCCAAGGAAAGTTTCCCTGCTTTCCTCCTTAAATCTAGTCTCCAAAAAAAAAAAAAAAAAAAAAACAGAGCATCCCACCAAGAAAAAAATCTTTTGATGACCTATTACCATGAATTCTGCAAATTTTCTAGGAAATCTAGGAAAACAATACTTCTAATACCTATAATGATTAAAAGGCAATTATTTAAGAGACAGAAATGCATTTGATTTTTCCCAAGCAGTAGAAATAGAAAACAGTACAAGTCTAAGAAGTACAAATTGATAAACATTGCTCAAAACAGTTATATGAAACATTAAAATTCATTTTGGCTTGTGCTTGCAACCACCAGTCATGCCAAACTTTTAAGACTAAGGGCAAATTCTATTAAAAATATCAACCAAAAGGAAACTGGCTGGCTCAGTTGGTGGAGCATGTGACTCTTGATCTCGGGGTTTTATGTTTGAGCCCCACGTTGGCTGTAGAGATTACTTAAAAAAATAAAATCTTAGAAAAAAAATCAAGAAGAGTAGATGTACGGAGGGAAAAATCTTATTTTTCTTCTTTAATAGTTTTAAGGCAATAAATAAAATACATTTTTAAAAGCTTTTATTTATTTATGAGAGAGAGAGAGAGAGAGTGTGGGGTGGAGGGGCAGAGGAAAAGGGAGAAGCAGATTCCCTGCTGAGCAGGAAGCCAGACATGGGGCTCTGGGTCTCGATCCCAGGACCTGGAGATGATGATCTGAGCCAAAGGCAGACGCTTTAACTGACTGAGCTACCCAGGTGCCCCAGGCAATAAATAAAATATTATAGATAAATATGGTACTAATATTTTTATTGCTATGAAAGTGTATATGTAAAAATTTAGAAAAGGATTTAGAGGAAAATACCAACTTACCGTTAGGATTTATATTATGTTATAAAATATACATAGAAATTAGGAGTTTAAATATAAGATAGACCATTAAATATGAGAGAAAGATTTAATTCTCATGTTACAACTTTCGTTAACAGCCTACTTTATATTTTCTTAAAGGTGAAATCATCAGAAATTTTGCAAATCAGAGGAAAAGAAGTTAAGCGAACACAAAAAAGTAAATTAGAAATTCCACAACAGAGACAAGGATGGTGTCCAAAACCCCAGTGGGATCAAAAACTACCTAAAAACAAGTAACTTCCTTAAGTTTACAAATTTTACTGTCTGAAGAGAAGTTATTTAATAGCACTGATACCTGAAAATGCATTTTTAAAGGAAAATTAAATATTTTAGAAATTCATATATATGAGGTCTAAGTTAAACTTTCCCACAGGAAGGGTTGGTGTCAGATATTATGGTTGGGGTATATGTTCTCTACTTCACCCTTCTTTCTATTACTGTTTTTGGCCAATGTACTTAGTTTAATGATATAACAATGATATAACTAGAATTAAAGATAGCTCCTTGTGAGACTAAGGAAAATTAAATGTTAGATTTGATATTTTTGGTCACAGTAATGACTAATTTGGATTAACTGCTTACTATATTCATTAATTTTGTTATGACGAAATAAAATAAAATTCAACCCAACACAAAATGTTCATAGGCCAATCAATTTGGTAATTTAGATGACCTTATTTTTCTCTACTGTCATTTCATGTTTTATTTCCCCTCCTCCCAATTTTTTTTTTTCTCCTCCCAATTTTTAATAGAGATTCTTATGCAGGGATACAACCACAATTTTGAATAATACGTGTGAATGCAATTTAGATTTAGGGGTTTATCTTTTGCCAATCACCTTGTTGAAACTGGTTTTCTCCTTATTTTACCACTAGGTTTTTATGGGTTGGTTTATTCTAGATTCTTCTTCATTTGACTCTTTATTGGGGCTTAAAGAAGCTTTAATTATTAGCTTTTGTTGTTGCTTAGGGCATTGAAAGGTGTGCTGGACATGGAAGACAACCTTTTTATGGCCAGCCTAAACTTTGTAAATGGATATTACTCACAATTTAGTAGCTGAGAATAGACTCATGGGAAAAGAATTCCAAAGTTTATGAAAGAGTCGAATTGGCATTTAAGTGACCCTGTACATGCCATTGCTTATCTGCATTGCTTTAAGCTCATTTAGTTAGCAAGATTATGTATTAAAACAAATAGTGACAGCAGACAACAAGTATTTTACCTTCAATAAATAGTTACTGTCAGATTATCAATGAAGCAGAAACTTCTTGATTTTTTTTCCTAAAAAACCTTGCATTTAGTGCATTAAGCAAAGTAGTGTGGCCACACACAGAGTCAGAGTCTTTTCTTTTTTATGTCTTAGTGTTTCAAAGAATGACAAATAGTCCTGTTGAAGGAGAGTGTGCTATAAAAACATACAGCCTTTCTCGAGCATGCCAAAAATATTTGTAGATCTTTTTGATATATATAGTACTGTGTTAATTCATTAAAATTGAAATGAGAAATTTCCATTAAAGAGAAATAAGAATAAGATGCAGAGGAAGGAAAATGTGAAAGTTAAGAAATTTGTATAATGAAAGAGAATTTTGGAAAAATGTTTCTAAAAATCTTTTAGTCACTGCTCCTTTTTCTTTAAACAATTTTTTTTACCTCACTTTTCTCACCAGTGACTAGCTCCCAAACTAAATTGTTTTCTTGGAAATTCAGCCATCTCTTGGAAATATAATGTTATTTAGCTCAATGATCTAGGGAGATTCACTTGCAAATCTGTTATTAGAGTATGATGGGAGCATAGGAATTCAGATTGGTTGTGGTGCTTTTTCAAGGAAAAAAAATCGGTAATGTAATCTCAAGTACATTCCACTAGCCAGGACCTGTTCTAGACCGAATGATGATGTAGATGAGCTTGACTTCAGAGCTCACCTTTTTCTCTCCTCTTTTTTTTTTTTCCCCCAGTCCTAAGACTTTCTTAGGATCCCTGGCTTTCTGGACACCCATTTTCACTCCTTTAGTTAGGTTTCTTTGTCTCAGGCATTTCCAAATGCTTTGGTTTTACCTCCTCCCAAACCCCGCCCTACTCAAATGTGTACAGATTTTATGTCCTGTTCTTGTTGAGCCCCATGCTGCTTATATTAGTGATTCAATAATGCCATATTGTGCATAGCGATGGATTAGGTGCTGCCCAGTACAAATTAATGACATCAGAAATAAAAATAAAACAAGCATTTCTTGAGACTTCCACAGGCCAGGGACTGTTTGTTTATTATTATCCATTTTACAAAGGCAATGGTTAGGGATTTTTTTTAAGAGTTAGGGATTTTTATTTTCATCTTATAGAAGACCTTCAGAGAAGCCAGTGATACAGCTTGCAAGTGTTAGAACTGAGATTCTGATCTAGGCCCAGCCAACTCTAAAGTCTAAATTCTTTATACGATGCTACTATCTAGAATACATGGAGCAGTTGCTGGACAGATCAGCATTAACCCCTTAGATAAAGGGTCAGGAGGGGTGGCACAAGAAGAAGGAGATGTATAAAAAGAGATATTTGTAAAAAGAAAAAAAACCCAGCAAATTTTGCAGGGAAGTTTGTCTTGGAAGTATTGTTTGAAGGGTGTTTAAACATGGACAAAAAGATAGGCAGCATTTGATCCATAACTGAAGGAACTGACAGGTATTGCTGTCCCCATGAATTGTCCTGGAGACAGATAATAATAGCTAATACCTGCCATGTGAGAGACACTATTTTAAATGCATTCAATCCTTTCTTTCTTTTCTTTGAATTGAAGTATTGTTGACATACAATGTTATATTAGTTTCAGGTATACAACGTAGTGATTCAACAATTCTAGATGTTATGCTGTGCTCACCACAAGTGTAGCTACCATCTGTCACCACACAATGCTGTTACAATATTACTGACTATATTCCCTCTCCTGTGCCTTTCATTCCCATGACTTATTCAGTCCATAATTGGAAGTCTGTATATCTCAGTCCCCTTCCCCTATTTTGCCCACCCCTCCACGCTGTCCCCTCTGACAACCATCAGTTTGCTCTCAACTCCTTTCTTTCTTAAAGTAACTTTATCCAGGATGTGCTAATGTTGTTATTTCCAGTTTGCCAAGGTATAAATAAATTAATTGACTTGCTTATTACCTAGTGATAATTTTAAACAGGATTTGAACAGAGGCAGTCTGACCCTAACCCCTGTGTTAGAAGTACAGCCAGATATTAAGAGCCTTGAAACTTAGAGAGAGGAAGTTAGATGAATGAATGCAGCAAGCAACAGAGAAGTGTTGTGCCGGGCAAAGGAGAATTTAAAGACCAATGCGATAGAATTTTGCAGGAGGAATAGAAGAGAAGGAGAGACAGAGTGTGCAGTGCTCAATCCAACTCTCAGACCCTTGTGAATGCAAGCTGAAATGATGAGGACCTGGACTTAAGTGTGTTGGAAGTGAGGATGGAGAAGTAGCAGCCCTGGGCACCGGAGAGGCTCATTTTTTCTTAGGATGTGCAAGTGAAGGGAAGAGGAGTCAAAGATGGCTCAGCGTTTTGTATCTTACAGGCCCAGGGATCTAGGTGAGATAGTGCTACTGAGATGAAATTTGGAAGGTCTCAGCACAAGAGCAAATAGAAACACTGAAACTTACTTTACCCATGTACAAAGGGGAGTTCAACCTTGGAAGTCATCCCCTGTTTGGAAGATGGAGAAAGAAAATCGAGTGACTAAATCAAATCATGATGAATTTGAGAAGTAGATGGAAAGCTGGGACAGCACAGGTTTAAAAAAGCTCACAAAGAAAGAGCAATTTCAGGAAGGGTCAGCGATATTGTCAGCTGTGTCTTGGAGGTCCTAGAGAACATGATCTAAAGTTCATTGGGTTTGATTTGATGAAAAGGTCATCATTTTGTTAATGTAAGAGTATAATTTTAGTTATTTATTTTTAAATTTTTAAAAAAGATTTTATTTATTTATTATGACCGAGAGAGAGGGAGAGAGAGAGAGAGCAAGCACACGAGCAGGGGTATTGGCAGTCAGAGGCAGAGGGAGAGGGAGAAGCAGGCTCCCCGCTGAGCAGGGAACCCAATGCGGGGCTCGATCCCAGGATGCTGGGATCATGACCTGAGCCAAAGGCAGACAAAGGCAGACGCTTAACCGACTGGCCACTCAGGTGCCCCAAGGGATGGAGTGGTACTGGATAGGGGCCACTTCTACCTCAGGGGCCATTAACAGTCAGTAATAGGAAAAAAAATTGGCTTACAGTCAGCAGCATCGTATTAGATCCTAGTAGTTACTAATTTTATGACCGCTTCAAAATAAGCCTGCTCTAAAATAAGGATTATAATACATCCCATATAATAAGTTCATTGTGGGAGTTAGAATGTGTAAAAATCATCTAGCACAGAATAGTATTAGTGGTACATGATAGGTACTTGATACGTATTTGTTGATTGGATGGCAAGTGACAATGGGAATTAAGAAAGCTCTTCATGCCTTCTTCTCTACTTTGGAAAGGCAAGAGACAGGCAAGTTCTAGCATAGTGGGAAGGAAGATGCTGCATAAACTTCAGAGACCTGGGTTCCATTGATGCTGGTTAATGGATAATGCACTACATTGTTCTATTTCTTCAGGGACATTAGCATTTGAGCAGAGTAGCAAAGATGTAATGCATGATAGCTGGATGTGATGTCACCAACTGAGTTACAGAAATCAGGAGAAAAGAGATGTGGGGTGAGGTGGCAATGAGTTTGCTTTTAGACCTGTTGTTTCTTAGGTATCTGTAAGTCATATAGGTTGAGATCTTCAGCAGAAAGTTGGATGTATAACTTTGAAGATCTAGTTAATGGTGATATTAAATTTGTTATAAACCAGCATTATAGTTTTAAATCTTATACATTTAGACACTCCTTTTAGAGCCTCTATTAAACTGTCAATGTATTTTATACCAAAAAGACCGAAAATGATCAAAGAAGCCCACTTTCTTTTCTCTGTTGCAGAATTCTGCAAGACTACCCCTCTCCTACCCTTCATGATCTGTGCACCACTGTCCCAGCCCAGGAGCTGCCTGTTAACTTGCACTTGGCTTCTCGAGTGTACCATACAGCTGACAAGAAAGGTCATAATACTTTGCTTGCGGTATTGGGAACCTCTTTCTTAGATAATCACTTTACAGATGAAGAACGAAGAGACAGGTAAGAGTTCCACTGGTGATTTTCTTTTAAAATAGATTTAAACTGTCAAAGAAATTCTGTCTTTGAGGTTTAGATTTTGAAGACTCAGTTCTGTTTTTAGACACTAGAGAGGAGCCGTTTTCATCCTTTTCCATCTCTTCCCAGTACATACACAGGCTAGGACACCATCTTCATTTCCTGCTATTAACAGCATGAACCGTGGCCTATCATAGGGTAACGTTAGTTTAGTGGTGTCTAGTTACCAAAGGGTGTCCCATACATTAGCTCATTTGTTCTCTGTAACAACTCTGTGGGGTACAGATGTGAAAATTGAGGCTCATAAAAATCAGGCTGTGTTGCTAGGCTTATACAATTAAGATAATCACAGATTTGAGATTCAAAGTCAGTCTTTTAGATTTCACACCACCTTTGGGCATACTTGAGTCCAGGGATCATGTACAAAAGTCATTGCCTCTGGAGTTTCTTCCATTTCTCTTCATGTCTCACTTTCCTTTGGCATCTGAGCATTCTTTTGTGGAGAGTATGTAATTTATAGCACCCTCAAAAAAGAGGAGAGAAGGGAATGGAGGTCACACTTATTTAGCATTGTGTGGTGTGCTTTGCACCTTTTCTTTTTAAATCTTCAACTATAAGAAGTCATAATTTCCATTTTATTCTTTAAGAAGCTTAGACTCCATAATATCAGGCTGCTTGCCCAAGTTCTCATCTTTGGATAATGATAAAAATCCAGATGTGTCTAACATAGTTTTTCTCAAACTCTTTTTCACTACCATCCCTTTAAGGAAGGCTTTTAGACTTCTCCTCCTAATTGCCTTTCCCCGTTAAATTTTAATAACCTGGATATACGTTGCATCTCTTTATAGTACTATATCTATTTACACACACATATGTACATATGTATATGTATATGTATCTATATATACATATAGATGTATGTATGTATACATATACATATACATATATATGTGTGTGGATATATATGCCATATATATAGGAAGAGTAAGTTTTCATCATCCCCCTCCCCAGGCACCTACTTTCACTCCTTTGGGGGCGATATCACCTTCCCATTGAAAATGCATATTCGTTAAGTCTCTTGCCTTTCAGAAGAGCTCATAGGAATCCTGAAAAATCATCTCTGACACATTTGAGAATATTGAAAATGTTAAATATTTAAATAGAAATAGAAATATTTTAAGTATTTTAAGTATTTCATTAAAATATGAGAATATTTTAAAAGACCACTTTTAATTACATGAACTATCACAGAATTATTGGTAACTTACCCACTCTTTTCATGGTATATTCTGAGCTCATTTCCTCAAACTTGACTTTTAGTAAAAATTATAACACTTTACTGCATTCTTTCATGATTTAAAATCATCCAGTTTCCCTGAGTTCAGTAATCTCAATGAAATGCAATTTGAATTCCTGTAAGAGGGTCATTCTTACGTTTATTTTCTATTTAGGCAAAAATATTTTTCAAGGATTTATTTGCTATTCATAATCTTATACATCTAAGTCTTTTAGTTTTGATTTAGCAAGTAAGTGTTTTGAAATTTTTGAAACAAATTGTATATGAAGAATTTCGGAAATTTCAAAACTTCCTGCTTCTCTGGTAGAAAGTAACAGTTCTGTATGACATTCTTTGGAATATCTTTTAAAAGCTAAAGCTGAGAGTGGAAAATAAAGACATAAACATAATCTAGTAATCATGAAACTACTATTTTGAGTAATTTCCGTTAGCACTGTAAGGTAAGCAACATTTTGAGGAGTTATAGCTTCTATTAGTCATGCAAAGTGTTAAAAATACTGGTTTCTTTCCAATTCTGAATTTTTTTTTCTTCAAGTAGATCATTCTTTTTCCAACAGAGTCAATAAATGTTCTATTTGATGATGATAATTCTTGGCAATTTGTTCCTAAGTACCAAATAAGAAGTTAATTTAAGTACTGAATATTTAATTCTCTGGCACCCATCTCTTGAGGATTACCTTGCTAAACATAGCTTAACCTTTTCAAAATATATCTGTCTGCTGAGCCTACAAGTTGGGAGAAATGTATAATTTTTTCTGCACTAATAAGTGTTCTCAAGAAAGGTAATTGTAAACACAAAATGAATACCCTTTCATTTGGTGGTTTTTGGTTTTTCTGTGAGATGAACAGTTAACTACAAAGCATAACAATATTTGTGGTAATATAGTTTTAATGCTTTCCTAATTCTGCATATAGTAATTGTTATTTGTGGCAAACATCAAGGATATTTTAATGGACGAGCATAGGTACATACTTAAGTTTATTTAAAATAGCAATATATTGTTCAAACTTACATTTATCTTGCTAGATAGCAATTTTGATGAGAACTATAAAAATGTTTCATATTGATTATAATTTTGCTTTTAAAGTTTCTATATTCTAAAGAGAAGTTTATAGTTGTTTAGTTAGAATTAGCATGGAATTTTAGATTTGGGGTTTTAAAATAAGGTAAATCATTAAAGGTGTTTAAACCCTTAGATTAAGTTAACAGTTTGGTGAATAGTCTTCTAACATCTCTTGTATGTGCATGTGTTTAAACCATGTATTGCATTCTATAGACTTGATTTTTCACCCAAGGTTATGTGTAAACATTTAAATATTTTCATATTATTCACTAACTTAACCAGGCTGCAATGTAAGAAGACTCCAAATGTGGAATAATTTATTAAACTTTTTGCTCTAAAGTTTTTGATGCATATTGCCAGACTTCTCCCCCCAAAAATTATAGACTTACACTGCTTTCAACAATTTATGATGCTGTTCATTTCCTTTCACCCTTATCAGACAACTAATTGTCAATCTTCTTGATTTTTTTTTCTAATCTGATGAAGAAACATATCTTTTTATTATCATGTTTTTATTCATTTCTATTGAAGGCGAACACATTTTTAGATGTCTTTTGGCCATTTTTCTCCTTTTGAGAACTATCAATTCATATTCTGTTGTCATCATTCATTTCTTCCTTATTGATTTATAAATGATCTTTTTATATTAAAGATTTTAATTATATGTCATAGATATTAGACATTTTCTTTTAATTTGTTGTTTGCTTTCTAGTTTTGTTTATGGTATTTTTTGCTATCCAGAAGTCTTAATTTTTATGTAGTAAAAACTATAGCAATTATTCTCCATGTGTCCTAGTCTTGGTATAATTCTTAGAAAGGGCTTTTCTACACTTAAATTTAAATGTATTTTCTCATATTTTCTTCTAGTAATATCATAGCTTTCCTTGATCCATCTGTAATTAATTTGATAAAATAAGCATTATTTTTTCCCAAATGACTGGTCAATTGCATATCATTTATTCAATAAATCCTCTTTCCTTACTAATTTGAAATGCCAACTTCTCATACCTTAAATTCCAGTGTGTTACTGAGTCTATTTATGGACTTATGTTCTATTTCACTGACTTGTCTATGTAAAATTGCTTGTGTATTTTGTTGATCCACCATCAATAAAGAGAGAGCTGGCAAAAAATGCTGTCCTACAAACATTGGCTGACCTTCTCAAGTCAGGTTCACCTTATAGCCAAGCTTCCTCGTGGTAAGCAGCGCTTAGGCTATAGATCCCAGACCTAATCCTCCACTTGGCTTCAGATTACAAGAGAAAATCTTAGTCACATTTTGAAAAAATATGGACAGACTGTTAGTTCTATACATTAAAACAGTGGCAACTGCAACAGTTGGAAAACCAAAGGCTGTCAGAATTTAATGTTTAATTTCATTTATTATTTTGTTACAAATTAATAATAAAAACAGTACTTTAGCAAATATGCAAGAAAATGCAAAAAACCCTTCAATTATTCAAAATCTTGCCATCCAGAATAGTACTGTTTACATTCTTAAATAGATGATTCCAGACTTTTTAAATTTAATTTTATTTTATTATGTTATATTGGTATGTATGGGGATACAGTACATCATTAGTATTTTTTAAAAATTTTTATTGTTATGTTAATCACCATACATTACATCATTAGTTTCTGATGTAGTGTTCCATGATTCATTGTTTTCGAATAACACCCACTGCTCCATGCAGTTAGTGCCCTCCTTCATACCCATCACCGGTCTAACCCATCCCCCCACCCCCCTCCCCTCTAGAACCCTCAGTTTGTTTCTCAGAGTCCATAGTCTCTCATGGTTCAGATTCCAGACTTTTCTGTATGCAAATAAATTGCATAGAAAAAACTGGGATAATGCTGTGTACCTAATGTTTTGTAACCTGATTTCTTAAACTGTGTTCTAATTATCTTTTCATGTCAAGGAAAACAGATCTGAATAATCACTTAAATCGATCAGCAAATATTTTTTGTGTACCTACTGTGTGGCAGGCATAAATTAGGCACTAGGGAAGCATGTGCTAACATAATCCCTGCCCTCAGGGAATGTGGAGATTAGCAGAAAAGAATGGTGGTAAATTACTTATCAGGAATGTAACAATTAATATGAAGATGTGCAGGGTGCTGTGGAAACTTGGAAGATTTCCTGATTATCTTGGAGGTTTGAGGAAATGATAACTTACACTGCAACCTGAAGAGTGAATCAACATCACTTGGGAACGTGTTAGAAATGCAGATGATTTGAATGCATGTTGAAGTTTGAGAGTCCCTGCTGTGGACAGTTGGAACTCATCTAAGAATTGGAAGGAAGTCTAGCATTGGAGAACAGGAGGAGGAGTGGTGCAATGGAGGCTGAGTGGAGGCATGAATAAGATCATGTAGGATTTCATAGATGCCCTATATGTGTGTGTGAGGGCATGTATATGGAGCCTTGGGGGAGAGATTCTTATTCACAGTGTATTGGGAAGCCATTGATAGAGTTTTTTGAGGAAGAATGACATGATCAGATTTGCTGTAAAATACACAGTCCTCAATTTGACTTTTTAGTAGGATTTTGCACAGTTGCATTAACTCTTCCTTAAAACACTTTAATCTCTTAACCTTTGGGACTATACTGTTTTATGGTTCTCTTTCTGCCTCCCTGACTATGTCTTCTCAAGTCTCCCTTGCTGGTGTCTCCTCATCTCTTAACTTCAAACTACTGGAGTGCCCAAACTTATACTGGGACCTCTTTTCTCCCCTACTTACCAAGGTGATCTTATCCAAGACCATGGCTTTAAATACTGTCTATATGCTGATGCTATCATTTACTAAGATACATGCCGAAGGATGTTCATTGTCCTTATAATAGTTAAAAACTGGCAACAACTTGGGTATTTATCAATGGAAGATTTTTTTATGGCACATCCAATGATGAGATGCAATGCAACCTCGATTAAGAATAAGGTAGTGTTCTGTGTGCTGAAAGGAGGTAGAACTAAATATATAAACAGATATATGATTATATACAAATTTGTGTGTGTGTGGAAGGAAGAAACTGTTAACTGTGGTCCTTTTGTTTTCATTATAGATTGTATACTAATTCCATAAAAAATGAAACTCTGTCCTATTTTTTGTGTGCTTTATATGGTATATGTTTGCCCTTTTATTTTTAATCTTTTTTAGTTGTGTCCCTTGTAGATTGCATAGACTAGAATAGTTCTTAAGCCAATCAAAATTTTTCTTATAATAGGTTGGATCACTCCTTATTCATTTATTATTATATCAGATATACTTGATATTATTCTTGTCATCTTACTTTATATTCTCTTTCTCTTGCTATTTCCTATAATCTATCATATTAGCCAATATTTATCCATGTGGTTTTTTTTTGTTTGCATCATTATCTGAGATCTAACGTTATGAGATAGAAATCTGAAGCCAGCCTATTTTTATTTTATTTGCAAGTAATCTGTTTCCTCTCTACTCCTCCTAGATGCTTCTAGGACTTTAAATTTTGCCTTAAATAATGTCACTAGCACATGTTTGGGAGGGGATTGCTTTTCAATTAATTTTTCCTGATACACAAAAAGCCCTTTTAATACGCAAATACATTTCTTCGGTTTAGGACTTTTTCTATTTTATTTTAAGTAGTATTTCCATTCTATTTATCTAATGACTTTCTTCAGATATATCAATTAGCCATATGTTGGATCTTTATTATCTATCCTTTACATTTATCATCACTTTGTGTACATTCATCTCTCAAACTTTTGTTACAAATCAATTGTTTCATTTTCTGTGGTATAAATTTTAAAAATTTCTTCTAACTACCATTTTATTTATTTATTTAAAGATTTTATCTATTTATCTGAGAGAGAGAGATAGCGAGTGGCTCAGTTGGTTGAGCAGTGACTCTTGAGTTTGGCTCAGGTCATGATCTCTGGGTGGTGGGATCAAGCCCTGAGTTGGGCTCCCCCCTCAGTGGGGTGTCTGTTTCTCTCACTCTCTCTCTGCTCCTCCCTCTGCTCACATGCTCTCTCTCTCTCTCAAATAATAAATCTTAAAAAATACTTTTTGAGTTCTATAATAAATTTTTTTCAAAAGGATGTTCTTCATATAACTTTTGGATGCTATATTTCTTTCTTATACATTTCAGACTCTCTTCATAGAATTTATATTTGATTTTTCTGTGTACTCAGTTTGAATGAAGATAGGTCATTTCTGGTTGCCCAAAGTTAATATCAGATAGATTTACCTGGCATTTCTTGACTTCTCATCTTGGAGGCATTAGAATACTATGTTTAGATCTTAAGTAGGAGCACCAGAAGATGCAGTTTTATATTACTAATTTAGTCATTCAGAATCCTGAAACGTGTTGGGGGGTGGGATGGACCAGGTTCTGAGAATTTTGCCTCTACATATTTTTTCTGTGATTGTTAACTATTATACTAGAGGCCGGCCTTTTCCATTGTTTTTTCTATATGATAAAGATTATTCTAGGCTTTTTTTTTCTGTGCATGCACATATATTATATATACATACATCTTATGAAAATAATATTAAAGATGTTGTTTTTGCAGTTTATATTCCTTCGAGGATTTTTATTTTAAAACTGAAATACAGACACATGAGTAATGATCTTGATTACTATCTCTACTACTTATAGTTTACAAATGAACTATATAAAGTGTGCTTGCATTTCAAAGATTTTATCTGAATCTTCTAAATATTGTAGTGATATTTGCCTATGAAAACAGAAAATTATCTAATAGAAAACGTGTTGAGATGCATTTATTATATAATTTAGTATTTTTTAAAAGATTTATTTGAGAGAGAGCGAGAGAGAACATGAATGGAGGGAGTGGCAGAGGGAGAGGGAGAGAGAGTCCCCAAGCAGATTCCCCACTGAGCTTGGATCTTGACATGGGGCTCCATCCCAGGACCCTGAGATCATGACCTGAGCTGAAATCAAGAGGCGGTTGCTTAACCAACTGAGCCACCCAGGCACCCCTTTATTATTTAGTATTAACAACAACTCTATACAGACAGATAAAACCATTCCATTTCCCAAATGAAGAAAATGTAGTTCAGAGATTCGGTGACTAATCCATGTATATAGGGCTGGTAAGCTAAGATTCAGATCTAGATCTCTCTGACTCTAAATGTGATTTCCATTATATCCTACTGTTTTGTGAACTTGTGAAGACCCTCTCACTTTTTCTTTTCATGCTTCATTTTGAATACTTGTTCTTATCTTGTTTTCAGAACCAGTCTTGATATAAGCCAGAAAGAATCTGAGAAGCTCTAGTTGAGTAATTTGAGATATTCTTATTTTACTTAACCCTGCTGTTTTATATTTGATCCATTGCAACCC
Organism: Callorhinus ursinus; assembly: GCF_003265705.2. NCBI lineage: Eukaryota > Metazoa > Chordata > Mammalia > Carnivora > Otariidae > Callorhinus > Callorhinus ursinus. Next base: position 14,634,353 of record NW_027397070.1, read on the forward strand.
AACATTGGAAGCAGGGCTTCTGCTTATATTAGGGTGGAGGTTCTTACATTGCTTGTTCCCTCTTGCCAACTGAAATCCTATTTCTGAGTACTGGGCCAAGGCTGGGGCCTTGCTAACTGTGGTAGACTTCTCTGATATTAATTGCTTAATTACTGAAAGCTTTCACTGAATACTGCCTGGCAACCCATTACCGGTTGCCCCCCACTAGAACGTGCCATTGTCCGAAGCCAGAATTTTCTGATGCCACTTCTAGTCCACTACCACCTGTGGTCTGTCCTATGTTTGGAATATTGTGTTCTATCTTCTGCTCTATATTTCCTTCCAATGTGGGTATCTGGAACTGACTTTTCCCCGCTATGCCCCATTTCCTGCATTGTCTTCCATTCCTCAATGGTTAGGTTTAATCTTGGCCCCACCCCCATACCTTAGTTAGCCTTGTTCCTTGCTACATAATCCAGACAATGACCCAAGATACACAAAGCACATAAGACTTAATTCCTGTCTGAGGTCTAGCTGGGGATATGTCACAGAAGCACAAGGATCTGACCCTTCTCCTAGCCTAAACTTCTCATATTTATGGATGAGGAAACTGAGGGTAAATTTCACACTCCAAATCACAGTTGGTGGCAGAGTTAGAAGTAGAATCAACAGTAACCTCAATTAGACTTCTATTATATTCATTTTTTGATAAATAACCCTTATACCTAGGTAAGCCTTAAGCATATTTAAAAAATACAGATTGGGATTACAGAAGTCATTTTATTATGCACTATCAATGTTTCATGAGATATTAGATTAGTGTATTTTTGATTTTATATGGAAGTATAAAAAAAGGAATTATTTGGACATTTATCTGATTTCATAACTCAATATGTGAAAGCCGAAATTTTTTTTAAAGCAAAGCAATGTCATTCCACCAGATGTCACTGTTTGCATGTAACAATGAAGTTACAATGATTAAAAATAAAATCCACTTCCTTAATCATATTTTGTAATAAAAGAAAATCTATATAGTTTTATTCTTATTCTTCTTTAGATTTATTATTTTATTAAGCCTATATTCCCTGAATTTTTAAAAAGTATTCAAAGTGTTCATTACTTCTACAAATTTTGAAGACTATACTAAAGAAAATTATTTGTAATCTTCAAGAAGACAAACCCTTAAAGTTTTTTCTAGATCTAGGAGTTTGCTTTGCCAACAACATTCTTTGTAAGTTACTATTAACTAAATTGTAGATTGTGACCCAATAAGGGGCTGTGAAATCAATTTTGTGGCTTGCTGCAAGCACTTGAAAAAACTGTTGTGTAGAATAGAATACTCTATTGCATGTAAGTATTATTTTGGCAAAACTTTACACATGAACATTCTTAAAATATCCCTGTACACATCTTCTTTGAGTTGTATAAAAGCAACTGTGAGCTCCATCCTGTGAAGCCTCTTCCAGGTTTTGTACCCCAAGGAGAAAGATAAATTCACTAAGGAAGGGATAGCAAAGATGTCATGGGGGGACTTCTGTGTTAGAGTAACATGGAGGAGGGTAGAAGGGTGCTGGAGGAAGACCCTTTCTCTATGCATCAAAGGATGGAGCTCATGTTCACTTTTATGTAGCTCATAGAGTATGTATGCAGAGATTTTATTTTTATTTTTTAAAGATTTTATTTATTTGACAGAGCGAGAGAGAGACAGCGAGAGAGGGAACACAAGCAAGGGGAGTGGGAGAAGAAGAAGCAGGCTTCTCACTGAGCAGGGAGCCCGATGCAGGGCTCAATGCGGGGCTTGATCCCAGGACCCTGGGATCATGACCTGAGCCGAAGGCAGACGATTAACCACTGAGCCACCCAGGCGCCCCAGTATGCAGAGATTTTAAAAGAGTACTCACAGCTTAGAGCAAATGTTTTCTAAGCTTCTTTGATAGCAATCTACAATAAGAAATACATTTTATATCTCTGGCCCATAGGAGACAAGGAAAGAGGTTTAACTCACTCTGAGAGAGGTAGGCATGTTTCCTTCATTCAATACCCCCAATAAAAGCAATAATAATTATAATATCAACCACTTAGTGAGCATGCACTATGTGTAAACTCTCACATGTTATTTAGAAGCATTAGACCCTGAAAGACCTGATCACTGTTGCTGTAGATAGAGGAAGAAACAGACCTAGGAAGGAAAAGTGACCTACCCCACATAGAACACCAAGTGCCCAAAGTGGGGCTAAAATCCTGGTTTTTAGCCTCATTCCAAAAGCTAGCTCTTCTCACTATATCAGTGCATTTTAGGCTCCGCTTTTTTTTGGCCCCCCCCCCCCCCCCCCCCCCACCGATAAGGACCACTTGGAGTCTATGATAAGTGTATAAATTCCTAGGCTCTATCCCTAACCCACTGAATCAGAATCTCTAGAGGAGGAATCTGGGAAGCCATAGATTTGACAACCTCCCAGAATATTCTTATGATCAGGCTGTTTTAGGAAAGACTTTAGTACATCAGTGGTTTTCACACTTAAGTGTACATCAGAGTCGCCTGCAGGGCTGGTTAAAACACAGATGAACAGGTCCACCATGAGATTCTGATTCATTGAGTATAATGGGGGTCCAAGAGTTTGCATTTCCTAGCATGTTTCCATGTGATGTTAATGATGCTGGTTAGGGAACACCCTTTGAGAACCACCACAGTACCTGTGATTCTCAGTGTCCCAGGACAGAGTGTGGGACTGGCTTTGGCTGTGAGACTTTTCGTGCTGAGCCAAAATACAACAATTCTTATTCAGTACTTACTACATTTGCCTCCACAGAAGAAAGAAAATGAGTAAGACTCCCTTTTTCTTCAGACCAGTCTATGTCTACTGTGAAAAAGATACACAGAATTAGAAGTAGTATATTCTACAATGAAAGATCAGATCAAATGCAGCAGGAAAACTAGGGAAGGAAAGATGAATTTTGACTGGGTAGAGGGGGATTTATAAAGGTGTCATGAGGGAGTTGTGATCTGAAAGTCTTCTTTTCATCATTTTTTATAGCCACACTGTATTGTCATTTGGTTTGCCTGTCTTCCCTACTGCCCCTTAGTAATCTTGGCCCCTTAGGCACCTTTTGTATAGTGAATGTAGGTTCAGCCAGGAGTTAGGGAAGGGAAGTGGGATTGGCAAGTAGATGGTGCCCAGACTGTGGAGGAGCCTGAATGTGGGGTTCAGGAACTTGAGTTTATACAGTGTGTGTAGTCATTAAAGTATTTGGAAAGGGGTGACTGGTGACACCTCTGGCAGGGTATATGGCATGGATTGGAGGAGGGAGAGTCTATGGTAAGGGGCTAGTAAAGATGATCTCATAGGACTCAGATGAGAGAAAATCCAATGGACAGGACAGACACCATGGAAGGAGAAGGAGCAGAACCAGTGATTACTGCTGGGAGTGAAGGAGACGTTGGTTATGAAGAGATTTTCCATCTGAAATGGTGTTTTCCAAAGGATTAAGTTTTTCTCTCTGGAAATAAAGAAAGAAGTAGGGAAAGTCTGGAGAAAATTTTCAAATAATTCATTTTTGTCATACAGAACCAGTTGCTAATCTTGCATACGCTTTCACTAAGCTTCTCTGCACACATCTACCAGAGCACAGCTATTCATTCTAAAATATCCAATGGCTTCTTTCACTTCTCTTCCTGTCAACCAGAATGTCTGTTTCTTTAGTGAACATTTGGAATGTAGAAAGACAATAAGATGGGAATGACTCTTACTACCTTGTTTTTGGTATAGAGCTAGATAAAATTATAGCAGTATCTCAAGATGGCTTCTTAAGGTCACACCTCTCCTTCCGGATCTTAGAAATACTTTACTGATCTTGACGTATGTGCTTTCTTGGCTCATTATTGCAACCAACAGACTTTGCCCTGTTCTTTGTTTTTCCTATATGTATCAGTCAGGATTCAGTTGAAGAAAACAAATATTTTTAGTTATTTTAAGCAAAAAGGGAGTTAGTAATGAGAATTTGATGCTTATAAAATCAATGGAAGGATTGGGAAAATGGGCTCTAGGCAGGAAGGGCTTCCAGAGATTACTCACAAAACACGCTTAACTGGCTGCCAAGGGAGCTGCTCCTTCTAGTATAGTCAGGAAGGTGGTAAATCTGGAAGCCAGTACTGGCAACATAACACCTTAGTTCCGATTCAGGGATCCAGTGGCCTCTACTGTCCCGCTTTTGACTCTGGAACCACAGTATTTCTGTTTGATATGCTCACTGCCCCCCCACCCCCACCAAAAAAGGAAAGGCAACCTACAAAGTACTATTAACTGAAACACTGCTACAGTAGACCTCAATGTTGCCATAACTGTTTGCCAACAAAAACATGGGAACCTTCTGCCTTCCAAATTGTAAGTGAGTGCATCTGATTAGAGGATCCTAAGTCACATCTAGGACACTGGCTGCTGGAGAGTTTTACCTCAGTAGTTCAAGAAAGCACATTAGAAGGAGGATAATTTGGGAGTTGAGGGGCAGTCTACTATATTCACCATAATGGCAGTTGAACTTTATCTTCTCTTTGAATTAAAATATTTGACTAGTTGAGCTAGGAGGCTTTTCTCCATGACTCTACTTTGGCAAGCCCTATCTCCACAAGCCTAGCTTTGGGTGGGCCTGTTTCTTTAAGAGCAGGTATGGTAGGATCTGATAGGATCTGAGGGTTTCAGCATCTTATTAAGTAACTAAGGTCAGTTGGGTGCTTTGTGTACTCTTAGTCTTCACATTTCATGGCTCATAAAGTGATTGTTCATATAATGGTATATCAAAAAGAGGGACCATTGGCTCTAAATACTTCCACGTGAAACTGATACAGCCATTGTCGGTGCAGGCCCATTTTGTACTCATTTTATAGTTCTTTTATAGCAAGTGCAAAAATTAGTACAAATTAATACACAATTTAATACACAATTAATGTTATTTTAAAGCAGTTTGTAAGTCAATCATAAATAACACATTTTGCCTTCAAATTTTCATTTAACTCATCTCTTTGGCTTAATTAAGGCCTTTGCTTATAAGTTTTGTATCTCATGTATATCTTAACATATATGTATAGTGTGTAGCCTAGAGGGGAAGACTTAATGCCATAGTTTTTTGGTTCATCCTGGCAAGATATGATTCAAGAAGAGAAAACTTCACTGTGAGAAGGCAGTTCTGCTTGGGCTGACACTTTACCTCACTCTAAGAAATGAGACCATTTCCTGTGGGCCTGGAGTGGGGAACAGGTCAATGATCAGAAAGTAGAGACCTTTTTACTTCTTTTGTAATTAAGCTTTCACAGTGTGAATTTCTTATTTTAATATAATAAAATCATCATAAAGGTTACTACTAAAATGTATACAGAACCAAAGAGAAATTATTTTGAATTATTTCCCATTTCTAATTATCTGACTTCTGCACTATTTCTGCCTAGTATAGATATCAAATGTTAACGTGTTTATTTCAGCAGAGATATGAAATGAGACTCATCAGTGACCTAAAAAACCAATGTATTGTTTTTATCATACTGTAGAATACTGCAAGGAATTCCTGTTATGGATCGCAATCAAGAATGTGTTCCTGTTCTCCCACCACCACCAGTGGTACTACCTCATTTGACACAAAGACCTAGACAGCTTGCTCACAAACCATACCTACAACTCTTGGGAGAGGAAGTAAGAACTTCCTTTAAATATTACTTTTCTCTATCTTACAGTTCTCAAACTTTTTGGTTTCAGGACCCTTTTTATAATCTTAGGAGTCACTGAGGACCTCAATAATTATTTATGTGGGTTATATCTTTTTAAAAAAGATTTTATTTGTTTATTTGAGAGAGAGAGAGAGAGAGAGAGAGAGAGAGAGAGAACACGTGCATGAGTGGGGGCTGGGGGAGAGGGAGAAGCAGGCTCTCTGCTGAGCTGGGAGCTGGACACAGAGCTCGATGCCAGGACCCAGGGATCATGACCCAAGCCGAAGGCAGACACTTAATCAACTGAGCCACCCAGGTGCCCCTGTGTGGGTTATATCTATTGACATTTACAAATATTGGGAATTAAAACTGAGAAAATGCTAAGTGTTTATTTTCTAAAAATAACAGTAACAAAATATTAGCATAAAATGTGTTTTTATGAAAAATAATTATATTTTTGAAAACAAAAAATTTAAGGAGAAAACTAGGGTTGTTTCACATGTTTTGCAATCTCTTTAATGTGTGGCTTACTGGAAGATGGCTGTCTGCTTCTGCATTCAATTTTGTGGTAGGTTGTTTTGGTTGAAACATACGAGGAAAATTCTGGTCTCACACAGCTGCGTAGTTGGAAAATATTATTTTAATATATTTTTAATGTAATTATGGATATATTTTTTAGATAATATACCAAAACTTAAGTAGTAGTTTCTTGAAAGTTGTTGCAAGCCTTGTACTTCTGGGGAAGATGGAGAAAAAGTACTTTTACTCCTCCCTGTTCTTCCTGCTAAGTACAACTAAAAATGCTGATTTACAAACATAAAAGCCTCTTGAAAAGTGGAGAACAAAGCACATTAACTAGAAACTTTGGCACCCAAGAAATGACAAGGCAGTGAGTTAGTTCCTTGGGTTTTCTTTTTTTGCTACATATATACTAGACTTGGTGCTGAGAAATCTGTTAACCTAGAAACAAAAAATTGGCAAAGGAAAAAAAGCTCCAACAAAAACCTACTCTCTTTAGCCAAAAAAAACCACAAAAAACAGGAAAGGGATAGGCAAGCAAGACAGAAAAATTTTTAGACAATAACTGCTCCATTCCAGCTAAATACCACAGAAAAAAGTGGCCCCACCCTCACCATCAAAAGCCTACTGGGAAATTGAAACCTTACTCTTGCCAGAAAATAATGAGGCACTCTTACACCCTGCCAGGGTGGAATCAAAGAAGGCTGAATGTGGAGCTGGGACTTTCATCTTAACAGAGTGTTAATGAGATTCCTCCTCCATATTGTCATTTGCAATCACATGGGGATCTTGGAATTCTATCCTCAAGTAGTAGTAATGACCACATCTCCCCTTCTCCACTGCGATTGTATCAGAGGAAGCCTAGTGGAGTGTCAGCTAAAACAGAAGCATTAAATAAGATCAAGAGTAAAATGGCATTTTTCACATAAATAGAACAAACAATCCTGAAATATGTGTGGAGCCACAAAAGATACTGAATAGCCAAAGCAGTCTTGAGAAAGAACAAAGCTAGAGGTATCATGCTCCCTGATTTCAAACTATATTATAAAGTTCTAGTAATCAAAACAGTGTGGTATCACCATAAAAACAGACACATAGATCCATGGAGCAGAATAGAGAGCCTAGTAATAAACCCATGCTTACATGGTCAATTAATTGTTGGCAAAGGAGCCAAGAATATACAGTTGGGAAAGGACAGTCTCTTCAATAAATGGTGTTAAAACTGGACAGCAACATGGAAAAGAATGAAATTGTACCACTATCTTACACCATACATAAAAATCAACTCAAAATGGATTAAAGACCTGAGTGTAAAACCTGAAACCATAAAACTCCTAGAAGAAAACAGATGGTAAGCTCCTTGACATTGGTCTCGACAATGATTTCTTGGATTTAACACCAAAAGCAAAGGCAACAGAAGCAAAAGTGAACAAGTAGGATTATGTCAAACTAAAAAGCTTCTGCACAGCAAAGGAAACTATCAATAAAATGTAAAGGCAACTGGGGCACCTGGGTGTCTTAGTCAGTTAAGCCTCTGGGCCTTTGGCTCAGGTCACGATCCGAGGGTCCTGCTCATTCTATTTCTCTTTCTTTCTTTCTCTTTCTCAAGTGAATAAATGAAATCTCAAAAAAAAAAAAATGAAAAGGCAACCTACTAAATGGGAGAAAATATTTATAAATCATATATCTGATAAGGCATTAATATCCAAAATATATAAAGAACTTATACAACTCAGTAACAAAAAACAAGAACAAAAACAAAGCCCCCCAAAAAATCCAATTAAAAAATGGGAGGATCTAAGTAGAATTTTTCCAGAAAAGATACAGATGGCCAACAGCTACATGAAAGGATGCTCAACATCACTAATCATCAGGGAAATGCAAACTGAAACCACAATGAGATATCACCTCACACCTGTTAGAATGGCTATCATCAAAAAGACAAGAAATAACAAGTGTCGATGAGGATGTGGAGAATAGGGAATCCTTGTGCTCTGTTGGTGGGAATGTAAATTGGTACAGCCACAATGGAAAACAGTTTCCTTAAAAAATTAAAAATAGAACTACCACATGATTCAACAATCCTACTTCTGGATATTTGCCCAAAGAAAATGAAAACACTAGAAAAGATACATGCAACCCCCTCACGTTCATTGCAACATTATTTACAATAGCCACGATATGGAAACATCTTAAATGTCCACTGATGGATGAATGGATAAAGAAAATGTGACAGCATACACACACACACACACACACACACACACACACGTATGCATGCACACACTCACAGAGCAATATTATCCAGCCATAAAAATGAAATCTTGCCATTTGTGACAACTTGGATGGACTTTGAAGGCATTATGCTAAGTGAAATAACCATACAGAGAAAGACAAATGATCTCACTTATATGCAGAATCTAAAAACAACCCACCACCTCCAAAACAAGGTCATAGATACAGAGAACAGAGTGGTGGTTGACAGAGATGAGGGGTGGGGAGGTGGGAGATATGGGTGAAAGGAGTCGAAATGTACAAGCTTCTAGTTATAAAATAAAAAAGTAATGGAGATGTATAACATGGAGACTATAGTTAACAATACTGCATTGCATATTTGAAAGTTGCTTAGACAGTAGATCTTGAAAGTTTCTTTTCATAAGAAAAGAAATTGTGTAACTATATATGGTGATGAATATTGACTAGACTTATTGTGGTGATCATTTTGCAACATATACAAATATCAAATCATTTTATTGTACACTTGAAACCAATATAATGTTATATGTCAATTATACTTCAAATAACAAAAATAAACAGAAAAGAAATAGAAAGTCTTAGGAAAGAAATTGAAAACATCGGGAAGAAACACAAACATTTTAGAATTGAAAAATATAATTGAAATTAAAAGCTTAGTGGACGGGCTCAAAAGTAGGGTGGAGGAGAATAGGAATCAGTGAACTTGAAGATAGAAGAATAGAATTTATCCAGTCTGAACAACAAAGAGAGATAGATTAAAAAAATTTTTACAGACTTGTGGGAACAGGTCCTTAGGGACCTGTGGGCATAAATAAAAAATCTAGCATATGTGTTATTGAAGTCCTGTAAGGAGAAGAAAAAGAAGAGGAGGTGGTGGTGGCTGAAAATGTGTAGGAGGAAATAATGGCTGAAAACTTTCCAAATTTAGAAAAAGGCAAACATACTTAGGAAGCTGAGCAAACCCCAAGCAGGAAAAAATCTAAGGAAATTTGTACTAAGCCACATAATAGTCAAACTTCTGAGAAGTAATGACATAGAAAAAACCTTGAAAGCACCAAGAGAGAAACAACATGTTATCTATAGGAGAAAAACAATTTGAATGGCAGTGGATTTCTCATCAGAAACTAGGAAGGCCAGAAATCAGTCCTATATCCAGAGAAAATATCCTTTGGGAATGAAGGGGAATCAAGACGTTTTCAGATGAAAGGAAAGAGAATTTGTTGCTGGCAGATTTGACCTAAAAGAATGACTAGAGGAAGTTCTCTAAATAGGAGGAAAATGATAAAAAGAAGAAATCTTGGAATATCTAGAAGGAACAAAAACATGTAAAGCAAAAATATGATTAAAGCATTAGTTTCCTTCACCTTTTGAGTATTCCAAATTATGTTTGTCAGTTGAAGCACAAAATTATCATGTTGTTAAATGTATATAGAGGAAATGTTTAAAATAATTATAAATGGGGAAGGGCATACAGGGAGGTAAGGTTTCATATCACTTGAACTGGTAAAATGATGACATTTGTAGACTTTGACAAATTATGTTTATATAATGTAATTCCTAGAGAAAAACTAAAAAGCTATATAAAGAGATACACTCAAAAACACCATAGATAAATAAAAGTGGAATTTAAAAATATATCCAGGTAACAGTAAGGCAGGAAAAAGAAAACAGAGAAACAAAAGATACCGGAGAGAACAAACAAAACAAAAAATGAAATGTTAGACTAAATCCCCAAGTTAAATATAAATTGTCTGGATACACCAATTAAGTGAATGGAGATTGCAGAGTAGACTGAAAAACATAACCCAAGTAACTGACTTCAAATATAATGATATAGGAGGTTGAAAACAAAGGTGTAAAAAAAAGGTGTATCATGCAAACATAAAGAAAAGCAGATTATTAGTTAATATTAATATCATTAATATCAGGTAAAGCAGACTTTCAAGCAAAGAAAATTATCAGAGGGGCATTATATTATGATAAAAGTGTCAATCTGCCAGGAAGACATAGCAGTCTTAAGAAGTGTGTGCACCAAAGAACAGACCTGCAAACTATATGAAGCAAAAAATGGAATGAGAAATAGGCAATTCCACAATTACAGTTAGAGATGTCACCACCTCTCTAAATAATTGATGAAAACACTTAGAAAATCAGCAGAGATATAGGAGAACTCAAAAACTCCATTAACCAATAGAATCTAGTTGAAATTATAGAACATTATACCCAATGAAAGCAGGATCACACATTCTTTTCAAGTTCCCAAAGGACATATACCAAGATAGAGCAAATCCATAATGGAATCAAATTAGAGAACAATAACAAAGATAACCAAAAAAATCTCCAAATATTTGGAAGCTAAACAATAAAGTTAAAAGTAACTGCATCAACAAGAAAGTCTCAAGAGATTAAATATATATATATATATATACACATATTTTAAGATTTTATTTGTTTGATAGAGAGCAAGCATGAGCAGGGGGGAGGGGCAGAGGGACAAGCATACTCCCCACTGAGTGTGGAGCCCAATGGACACAGGGCTTGATCCCAGGACCCTGAGATAATGACCTGAGCCAAAATCAGACACTTAACCAACTGAGCCACCCGGGTGCTCCCCCCACCTTTTTAAAAAACTGAACATGCACCTACCACTCAGCAATAAAAAGGAAGGAACTCTTAATATGTCCAACTATAAGGATGAATCTTCAGAGAATTACACTGAAAAAGCCAATTTTAAAAGATTACATACTGTATGGTTTCCTTATATAACATTCTTGAAATAACAAAATTATAGAAATGGAAGACAGATTAGTGGTTTCTAGGGTTTCAGGTTGGGGGGGGTCAGATGAGTGTGTCTATAAAAGGACAACATGAGGGATCCTTGTGATGAAAATGTTTTGTATTTTGACTGTGTTATTGTACTGTAGTTTTGCAAGATGTTACCTTTGAGGGAAACTGGGTAAAGGATAGATGGGATCTCTCTTACTATTTCTTAAAACTGCATGTGAATCTATAATTATCTCAAAATAAAAAAAGTTTATTAAAAAATTGTGATCATTAGAGCAAAAAAAAGAGCAACTAAACTTAGTTATAAAGGTAATCTTGAGTGATAATTTGTATAGCTAAACGAGAATGTATTAAGTGATAATTCCCACAGCTAAAGGCACATCAATGACATTCATGCCTTGATACATTAAAATCTATTGTTATAATGTTGGAGAGGTTAGGGAGAAAGGGGAACCCTCTTACACTGTTGGTGGGAATGCAAGTTGGCAACAGCCACTTTGGAAAACAGTGTGGAGGTGCCTCAAAAAATTAAAAATAGAGCTACCCTATGAGCCAGCAATTGCATTCCTGGGTATTTACCCCAAAGACACAGATGTAGTGAAAAGAAGGGCCATATGCACCCCAATGTCCATCACAGCAATGTCCGCAATAGCCAAACTGTGGAAAGAGCCGAGATGCCCTTCAACAGACGAATGGATAAAGAAGATGTGGTCCATATATACAATGGAGTATTACTCAGCCATCAGAAAGGATGAATACCCAACTTTTACATCAACATGGATGGGACTGGAGGAGATTATGCTAAGTGAAATAACTCCAGCAGAGAAAGTCAATTATCATATGGTTTCACTTATTTGTGGAACATAAGGAAGAGCATGGAGGACACTAGGAGAAGGAAGGGAAGAATGAAGGGGGGGAATCGGAGGGAGGGGGACAAACCATGAGAGACGATGGACTCTGAGAAACAAGCTGAGGGTTCTAGAGGGGAGGGGGGTGGGGGATGGGTTAGCCTGGTGATGGGTATTAAGGAGGGCGCGTACTGCGTGGAGCACTGGGTGTTATACGAAAACAATGAAGCATGGATCACTACATCAAGAACTAATGATGTAATGTATGGTGACTAACATAATAAAATAAAATTAAATGAAAAAACAAAAAAATCTATTGTTGTTTTGTACTTTGAGTGAATTTTTTACCCATTTATGATTTGTGAATTTTTTAAAAAATATTTTATTTATTTATTTGACAGAGAGAGACACAGTGAGAGAGGGAACACAAGCAGGGGGAGTGGGAGAGGGAGAAGCAGGCCTCCTGGTGAGCAGGGAGCCCGATGCGGGGCTTGATGCGGGGCTTGATCCCAGAACGCTGGGATCACCACCCGAGCCGAAGGCAGACGCTTAACGACTGAGCCACCCAGGCGCCCCGATTTGTAACATTGTACATCGGTTATTTGTTCGAGTTATGTAACTCTTCAAATGTATCAACATTTTAGTATATATATAATATCAAAATATCTTATTTTTAATATTATCAGATAAAGATTTTAGCATTGTGTTAGAAGGTGGAGGAGGGACAGTAAAGTATCCTCCAGACTGAGAAGGCACATTGAGACTGAAAAACGAAGCAAACAACTGCATACTATTCACACAGTTTTATTCAGGGTAACTTGCTGACAGGAGGGATAGGGCACACAAATGACTCAGGTACTATGCGGCTACTCCCGTCCAATCTGGACCTTAACCCTTACCTTTTACAGAGCGAGGGGCATGGTGATAAGGTCAAAGAGTAGTTCTCTAAAGTGACGCCATCTGTGCACCAGTCATCTCTACTGGTTACCTAAAGTGGAGCCTTTCGTGCACCGCTTTACGGAAGATCAGGGTGAGCCTTCCCACATTCCCGTCAGAGTATACATTAACCTCCATGAGGCCTGGAACATGTGGTACTGAGGGAGGTCCTTGCGTGGGCATGAACGAGATGGAGAGCCAAACATGGAGTTGGTGTTGTCCGCACTCCTACACACTGGGAACCTGACAGACTCATGGTGAGAGACACACATTTTCCAAATTTCTCATTTTTGCTAACAGCTTAAATTTTTTCATTGGCACAAATACTCTGAAGGGTTTTATTCGAAATGACAGGATTGCTTCATTCATTTTCAAGATAATGCTTGCCATATACTCATCTGAATGAACAGTTTGATGTTTGTCCTCTCAAATGAAAATGGTGGCTAGTTCAGTTCACAACTCTAACAGTAGCACATGTGTTTTTCCTCAAAACCACCATCCTACTTCACTGTGGCCACAGGAACACTTTATGTGTACTTCTCATTTAGTCGCATTGATGTGTACTTAAAAAAAGATGTGTGCTTAAAAGTTGAGATGTAATAAAATTAACAATTTTTCCTGCTTTCTGGTGGGCACTTTTAAGGAGCAGCTGCCTTGATTCATGCTAAGGTGCCATCAGTTTTGTTCAATTTTTTTGTTTTTTAACCATCAGTGCAAATTTCAACACAGAGGAAAGGCAAATAGCCTCTAAATATTATTGAGTGAATAGTTTTCAATTGTGGAAAAGTATTGCAAAGGTCTTGAAAAGCCCTTTGTAAAGATCTTGAGCTCTTTAGAGTCTCAGACCACATTTTGAAAAGTCTCATTTATCCTTATGTTTCACTTATATGAAGCTTAATTTACCCCTAGGAACTAATTTGCATGTCTCTCTCCCTTATTGAACAGAATATTCTGATTTTGGCTCTTCAGTGTGAACGTGAGTTATTGTATTGGCTTGTAATATTACATAGTAACCATAGGGGTTGTGCAGGTGCTATTATACTGAGTCAAGCTTGTTGCTTCATAGTAATTCAGTTTGCTATGCAATCTCGATTCTCCTGTTAAGTACCAACAGCTACCAACCCTGTCATTTCTAACCGTTTTTCCTTGTTCTTAGAAAGTTCTGAGAATTGCAGGGGAAATCAATTTACCACAATGAGTGTTTCTTCACTAATTTAATTTGATAAATTCTCTCCTGAAGGTGCACCTGTGCTTTTCCTTAATAGCATAGTTTCTGCTTGCTTAGTGATACATTTTTCTCTCTTCCCACTTGGAGGGTTGTATCTTGCTTACTTCTAGGGAAATCATTTTATTCTGGAGGCTTATGCTGCTGGACATCTATCTACTACATGGAAGGAATTACTGTATTGTATGTGTCCTATCGTTTGAAAGTCTGAAATTTTCTTAATTTCTAGGTGATCTTTGGAAGAAGAGTTGTCAGCTGATTTTGGAAAATTTTATTCATCTTTTAGCAATGACTTCCTGGCTCTAGGTCTATACAGCATAAAGTGATACAGTGTGCCCAGCAAAACAGAGGGCAAGTGAGATGGAAACTTAATTTTGAATTCATATGGTGGACAAATTAACCTGGAAACTACAAAATCTGCTTTTCTCTAAATACTCTCTTGGTACTTAGGAAATGTGATCAAGTGTATAGAATGGTTGAAGTATACCTGACTAGACATAAAAGTGGTCAAGACTCAATGTCACCTTATAATTGTGGATCTTTATTTACTGTGTTTAGGTCTTTGTATATTACTCTAAAAAGTGTGTAACATCCATACTCCAGGAGATTTCACTCTTAAGGCTTCATAGTTAATGCTATAGTAATGCTTGCAAATTGATGCTTTAAAATTATTTGAGGTCATTTTTCTGGTGAAAAATCTTTTGGGGGAAAATGAATAGTCCAAGTAAGTGTTATTAAAAGTCAATGGAAATATAATTACCAATAATACCATGCATTCAAGCAGCCATTATTTTTAGAATCTTACCACATTTTCTTGAAGATTTTGTCATGAATGCCTGATTAATTTTTATGCCTCCAACTATTTTTTTAAAGATTTATCCATTCATTTGAGAGAGAAAGAGGGCGCATGCATGCATGTTCAGGGGAAGGGGAGTGGGTAGGGGGAGAGAATCTCCAGCAGAATCCCCACCGAGTGCACAGCCCAACATGGGGCTCGATCCCAAGACCCTAAGATCACCACCTGAGCCATAATCAAGAGTTGGACGCTCAACCGACTGAGCCATCCAGTCACCCGAAAGCCTCCGACTATTTTTAAAAATAATTTTGTCTTTTATTGTTTGCTTTATTATTATTTATTGATAATGAACTTTATTTTGTAGAATTGTTTTAGAGTACAGACAAGTTACAAAGGTAGTATAGAGGTTTCCCATATATTATATGTCCTGTTTCCCCTGTTATTAATATGATAATATTGTATTGAATAGTGGCCCCAAAGAGATATGTTCAAGTCCTAACCCACAGTACCTGTGAATGTTACCTTAATCGGAAACAGGGTCTTTGCAGATATAATTCAGGGTCTTGGGATGAATCCTGGATTTAGAGTGGGCCCTAAATCCAATAGGACAGGGTCCTTATAAGAGGAAAATGCCGCTCGAACACCCAGGGAGGAAGACCATGTGACAGCAGAGGCAGAGATTGGAATGATGCAGCTGCAAGCTAAGAAATGCCAAGGACTGATGACAACCACTTGAAGCTAGAAAGAAGCAAGGAAGGATTCTTCCCTAGAAACTTCAAAGGAGCATGGACCTTCCTACAGCTTGCTTTTGGACTTCTAGTCTCCAGAGCAGTGAGAGAATACATTTCTGTTAGTTTAAACCACCCAGTGGTAATTTGTTATGGCAGCCTTAGGAGATTAATACAGCCTACAGTACCATGACCCAATATTTATACAGTATCATTAACTAAGGTCCATACTTCATTCACATTTCTTTAGTTTTTATATAATGTCCATTTTCTTTTCCAGGATCCCATCCAGGATACCACATTATATTTAGTTGTCATATTTAGTTGCCTTAGGTTTCTCCTGGCTGTGACAGTTTCTGAGACTTTGAGGGGGTAGTGGTCAGATATTTTGTAGAATGTCCTCCAATTGGGATTTGCCTGATGTGATTTTGGAATTAAGACAACCGAGGTAAAGTGCCATTTTAATCACATCATATCAAAGGTACATATTATCAACATTGTTATCACTGTTGATGTGAACCTTAATCATCTCAGGTAGTGTTTGCCAAGTTTCTTCATTGTGTAGTTTCCCTTTTTCCCCGTTTCCATACTGTAGTGTTTGGAATGTGGAGTTGTGCTCTACCTTCTTAAGAACAGAGTATAACAAAAAAATTAATCTGTATTTGTGCAAATTTGTCTATTCTTATTTATTTATTCATTCAATTATTTATATCAGTATGACTCGTGGATATTTATGTTGTACTTTGAGTTATACTCCAATAATACTTTATTATTATTTTGTTAATATATTTTGAGCTTTGGTTATTAAAAGTTCCTTCGGTTGTCTCCTATGTCCCTTCTACATATCCCATTACTGTGGGATCTTTTTTTAAAAACAGGCTCATCTTGTATATTTCCTGCCCCAGTCCATAGAATCAGCCATTTATATAAGAAACCCTAGTTGCCTTTATTGGAGAATGTGATTAGAAACCAAGATCTAGGCATTAGGTGTGCCTGGGCATTGTTGCTTCCAGGCCTTATCAACTGACACAGCAAGGAAATATGTATGGTATACTAACTCCTGTAAATATTTCTATATGTGATCATCTATGTTTAAATTAAGCTAAACATGAGTTCATAATGATGTCTTCAACTCTAATCCATTACCACATGATCCTTCTAACCTCCTCTCTTGCTTTTCTTTAAACTCCCAATCAAACAGCGATAACCCTGGCTTCTACCGTCTTCCATCCATTTACTTAACTGTTCAATTCCAGGGTAGAAGTATCAGAATTATTAACCCATATTTCTGTGGTATACAACTTCACCAACTAAAGTACAGTGTTATGTACCATTTCTTTTGCCTTTACTTTTGTAGACTATACTCGTTTCCAAGGCTGCTAAGGTCAGCAGCTTCCCCCCCCGCCCCGCCCACTTCAGTGAGGTGGTTTCATATTTTATAATACAGTTAGGTTGTTTTGTTATATTCTGCATTCCATACTGGGATTCCTCTTGATTTCCTAAATGATTTTTTAAAATTCACATACACAAAAATTCACTCTTTGTGCTCTAAAGTTCAGTAGCTTTTGACAAACACATAATGTTATATAGCCACAATTCCAGTATCATATAGAATAATTTCACCTCCCTAAAAAGTCACCTATGCCTGATTAAGTTTTATTTTGAAAAAACAAACAGTTATAGAAACCAAACTAACATACACCTGGGGACACTTTATCAAGAATTGATGCTAATTTTTTTGTCATACTTGTTCCAGATTTTTTAAAGTAAAAGAAATTTAAAAAATAAGAAGTCGTTTTGTACTTTTTTCTAATTCCATTTCCCTTCCTTCTCATTCAAGGGCCGTTACTGTTACAGTTGCAGTCTTTCTAGTCCATGATTTTATACTTTAATAGATGTATTTGTGGCACTAAACAATAAATACTATAGTTTTGCATGTTCTAGAGACATTTATATATGGGGCACTATTTTGTATGCATCTTTCTAAAATTTACTTATTATACTGTCAATAGTATGCTTCTAAGATCCATCTGTGGTTTATAATTTTTGGGCTTGAATAACCTTATAGTATTAGTTATATGACTATGCCATATTTTATTCATCTGTTTTTCTATTAATGGACATTTGGATTGGGCTTTGTTTTTTGCTATTTCATATGCTCTATGAACATCCTTGTACATATCTCTTCATGAAATGTATAAGAATTTTCTTAAAATATATAGCTGGAATTGAAATTCCTGGGTCATAAGGCATGTACATTTTTTCTTTTCCTAGAAATGGCCAGTTTGCCTCCAGTGTGGTTCTAGTAGTTTCCCCACATTCTCAACATCAGTTAGAATTGCCAACTTTACATTTCTGCTAATCTGATGGGTATGAAAAGTTGTCTTTCCCAGACTTTCAGGGGCTGTGGTACCAATTAACTCCCTATCTAGGCCACTAGAAACACTTTTGATGGGAGTTGGGGTTTTTACACTAGAGATCATTTGTTAGTTTCTAATAGCTTTTTATTTTCAAAGGTGTCTGCTTATCCAGGATGTACGAAGTTGTTTTGGAATCTAACTCCACCCAAATTCTCTGTTCCAGTATCTGTTATGAAGGAAACGCTATATCCAAAATATGAGGTAACACACAGAATGACTTTTCTCTGTTGTTGTTGTTTAATAATTAAATTGTATAATTGATTATGACATTAAATTGTACTGGACAGTTGCTGTGTAAATTGCCAGACAACTATTGCCATAATTGAGAATGACTGGATGGTACTATAGCATTGCACTTAATCCACATTACTTTAGCCAGTCAAGATTATTCTGTTTTCTTTTTGAAAAAATAGTTCATTTGACTGAAGTTTCAAGATATAGAACTACTCAGGTTGTTTAGAAGATCTTCATGTCATTTTCATTTGCTTTTAAAGTGAACTTTTAGGGGCACCTGGGTGACTTAGTTGTTAAGCACCTGCCTTATTTTTTTAAAAAAATGAAGTGAACTTTTAGTTAGTTTAATGTTAAAAAAAGCTTAACATCACCGAATACAGTTATTGCTCTTTTTTCTTCTTCCCTTAAAGAGTGTTTGCTCTCATTTTATGTTATATTGATTATTTTAAAACTTAGAAAAGTCAAGAGAAGAAAACCAAGTTCACTTATTATTCTTCTGCAGACAATTACTGTCCACTTTTTTGGTCCATTTTCTTTCATTGTTAAAAATTTTTCTTCCTCCTCCTTTTCTCTTTTCCCCGCTTTCTTCCTTTTATTTTTTTTCCTCTTAAAACAATTCTGTGATGAACATTATTGTGCATAATTTTTTAATGGTACTTAGGATTATTTTATTTGCACAGGATTTTAGGCAGCTTACTAAAACTCATATCAGAAAACAATAAAACAGAGGCACCTGGGTGGCTCAGTCGTTAGGTGTCTGCCTTCGGCTCAGGTCATGAACCCGGGGTCCTGGGATCGAGCCCCGCATCGGGCTCCCTGCTCCGTGGGAAGCCTGCCTCTCCCTCTCCCACTCCCCCTGCTTGTGTTCCCTCTTTCGCTGTGTCTCTCTCTGTCAGATAAATAAATAAAATCTTAAAAAAAAATAAAAAAGGAAAACAATAAGACAAAACGTTGAAGAAATCATAGGGAGAACATAAGAAGGGTAATAGTGTAATTGAGTCAGAGGTAAAATTAAATTAAAAATTTCTGTCCATATGTGCTGTTGCTTGAAATGGAATAATCAATTTACCTTTTACCTTCCTTGCAACCAAGGCAGGGATGGAATCACATTCATATTTGACCGATTCTGAATGTTAATGTTGAAACATCTTTACATTTTTTAGATTACTTGGTCATGGTGTATTATGCTTAAATATTATGTTGAATTCTGTTAGGCAATATTTTATTTTTAATATATATTCATGGTGAAATATGTATGTAGTATCTTTTTTTCCTTTGTTGGACTCTCCTATTAGGTTTATTCTTGCTTCATAAAGTTAATTGGGTAACATTTCATTTTTTTTAAATACCCTGAAATTAATATAACATAAAAATAATCTAGAAAATTCAGAAGAACTCAGTGGAAACATTTGAACCTTTTGGGAAGGTAATTGTTTGACAATTAGAATGTTTTCTTTTCTATAATATTACACTGTATGTTAACTAACTGGAATTTAAACAAAAACTTTAAAAAGAGAGTCCTGTGCTTAGCTCTTTGAAACTACACTGAGTATAATATGCTTTCGAGCATATCTTCCTTCATTAAGATGTAAATGTTTGCAAAAATATGTAGAAGAATATCGGAACAAATTTATGCTTAACTCATTGAAAAAAAAGATTGGCTGTTCAGTGTTTTTTATTTGTTTTAATTTATTTTTTATTTTAATTCCAGTATAGTTAACATACAGTGTTATATTGGTTTCAAGTGTACCATATAGTGACTTAACGAGTCTATAAATTACTCAGGGCTCATCATGATAAGTGTGCTCTTTAACCCCTGTCACCTGTTTCACACATCCCCCCGCCCCCCACCCGGTCCCCAGTAACCATCAGTTTGTTCTCTATAGTTAAGAGTCTGTTTCTTGGTTTGTCTCTCCCTTTTTTTCCTTTGTTCATTTTGTTTCTTAAATTCCACATATGAGTGAAATCATATGGTATTTCTCTGACTGACTTATGTCACTTACCATAATACTCTCTAGCTCCAGCCACATTGTTGCAAATGGCCACGCTTTCATTCTTTTTCATGGCTGAGTAATATTCCATTGTGTGTGTGTGTGTGTGTGTGTGTGTGTGTGTGTGTGTGTGTATGCACATACACATCTCACCTCTTCTTTATCCATTCATATATCGATGGACACGGGCTGTTTCTATAAACTGGCTATTGTGGATAATGCTGCAATAAACATAGAGGAGCATATATCTTTTTGAATTAGTGTTTCACATTCTTTGAGTAAATACCCAGTAGTGCAATTACTGGATCATATGGTATTCTATTTTTAATTTTTTAAAAAATAGTCCCTATGCCCACTGTGGGCCTCAAACTCATCACCCTCAGATCAAGAATTACTTGCTATACTGACTGAACCAGTGAGGCACCCCTCTATTTTTAATTTTTTTATCCACACTTGTTTTCCATAATGGCTGCCTCAGTTTGCATTCCCACCAACAGTGCACGAGGGTTCCTTTTTCTTGGGTTGTTCAATGTTAAGTATTTTTTCTTGAGTCAATGGTTAATGTGTATTCTTATAGAAAGCCACCTATTTGATTGAAATGTATAAATTTTATGCAGTGTTTGTAGTCTCTCTAGTCTTCATCTCCATTTCTAATTTTGCATCATTTTCTTTCCTATTTCTAATCATATTTTTGAGAATTTTTTCTTCCCCAAAAATAATTTTTAGAAATGAGTTTAATTTTTTTGTCTTCTCTTGTTTTCAGTTACAAATGCTTTAGTCTCTAATTGTCAAATTACTATGCTCACCCCAGTATAAAACCATATTTAATTATTTTTAGCAAGATCTATAATGTAGGATCCCCTAGCTATTAGAAATCATGGCCTTTCAGCCAGAAAAACAAATAAGTTCAACCTAGCATCTTTGACCAAAAAAAACTTCTGGATTAATTCATTTTTGCCCCTCTGAATTTTTGTTACTTCTCTTTTTGTAAATTTTTTGGTTGTTGGCTTCCTGCTTTCTATAGACGGTTGACATTTCTATTGGGCATTTTTCTAATTTCTTGCATTGATTTACAATTTAATGAATTTCTTTATTTTTCTTCTTTTTAAGTAATATAAGTACTTCATGAATTTTCTTCTATGTAAGAGTTTGATCTTATTTCATAAATTTTTGTTTATAGTGTGTTCATTTATTTTCTAAATAATTTCTATTAATTATTCATTTTCATTATCTTTATGAGACATGATTTATGTGGGAAAGTGTTTTTAAACACTGTTTTGACTTGGCATTATTTTGTTTTAATTCTATTCTTTATCCTTATTAACATAAGAAAATATAGTCTTTAGAATACCAGTTTCCCATCCAAGTACTATTGGTATTTGCTTTACAGTTTTCTATATGTTCCAATATTGTCTATTAATTCAATGGTATTCTAAGTTGTAACCATTTTTACATTGTGGCAGCACTAAGCAGAGCATAGACTTTCCATTCCATCTTGGATTTGAATCCCACTTACTTTCTGGATAATCTTTACTAGTATCTTAGTTTCTTGAAGGCTCAGTTTTTTTTAATGTAACATAGGTGTTCTGAGAATTTAGTGAGAGACTATATAGTGTATTGCCTAATGAATAATAAGTGCTCAATTAACAATAGATATAGCTGTTATATTGTCATATAATTCCATTCTTCTGTGGCATATTTCTTTCATTTGATCTATAAAACACTGTGTGTATGTGTTGTGGGGAGATGCCTGGCTGGCTCAATTGGAAGAGCATGTGACTCTTGATTTCCGGGTTGTGGGTTCAAGCTCCATGTTGGATGTAGAGATTACTATAAAAGAAAATAAATAAATAAACTTAAAAAAATAAGAATAAAAAACACTGTTGGGGATTTTTCAGTGGTTGTGTTTTACTTATTTCTCCATGTGTTACCAGTAGTTTTTACTTTAGGTGATTAGAAGCTGTTTTATCTTTATTATGAATTTAGCAATGTTTTACCTTTATTATGAATTCTTTCCCTTAGAAAGAACACAAAGCCCTGTGTTCTTTTCTGTCTGTGTTCAGGAATATTATCATTTTAATCTTCTGTTGTTTTTCTTTGTTTTTGTTTTGTTTCAGATGAACCATATATGTAGCATATCATTTATTTGGTATTATTATTATTATTATTATTATTTTGTGCTTTCTATCTTTTAAAAATTTTCTTTCTATTCTGTCTTTTGTTAAACCACCATTATTTTCTTTAGCAATATTATTGTTTTTGCTGTTTTGAGTAACAAGGCAAAATAAATTACTTAAGAACTTGCATGAGTAGTATATGAATACTTTAGTGTAGAAAAAATTCAAATGATACAGCCATGTATGGCATAAAGAGCACTCCCCACCTTGAATGCTATCCTTTCCCAGTTCTCTTCTCTCTGAAGTTTACTAATATTAATGTATTGTATGTATCCTTTCAGACATTTTTTTCATTTATGTAATGCAAGTGTTTTTATTTTTTTTTTACATGTGTGGAATCATGTAATCTATATTATTCTGCATCTTGAGTTTTTTTGCTTAAAACATACTTCTGTTGATTCTCATTTATTGAATATTTACTATGAGCCAGACACTGCCAGGCACTTCACTTGTATTATTTCATTTGACCCTCCTATGAACCCAGAGAGGTACTAATTATGTCCCCAATCAAAAAAAGTCCCCTTCTCCCCATTTGTTCTGTTACCCTATTCCTTACCCCTTCCTGGTGCTAAAAGTCACTAACCCAGTTTAGAAGGGTGTATTATATTTATTGCTGCAGATCAAATTATCCCCAAATTTAGCAGTTTAAAACAAACTATTATTATCTCACACAGTTTCCGAGGATCTGGAATCCACAGTTTCTGGCCTAACGGGGAGGTTCTGGCTCAAGATCTCTCATGTGGTTTTAGTCAGGATCTCAGCTGAGGCTGCATCATAAAAAACAAAAAATGAAACAAAGACAAACCTTCCCACAAACCACACTTGCACATATATCTTTATATACAGATGTGTATTTTTCTATTTGGAATTCCTGGTCAAAGTATATGTGTAATTTAAATCTTGAAAGATTGTTGTGTATATTTGCATTTCCTTTTCTTAAGTGTAATCTAAACTTTTCATTTATTTAAGAAGATAATATTTTTTGGGGGGAATATGTAATGAGCTAAAAGAAGAAGGTTCATAACATAAAGTATACTTAAGGATTGCCTTAGTGTAAGATTGGTGAATATTAATTTGCATAAGTAGTCATGGTATCCATGAAAATGTGATACTCACATCTCCTTCAAGAGAATCTGTTGACATAAGCTTGACTGCCAGCCTCCAGCTGTTGTCCTGTAGATCTATCATGGCATTCACTCTAAGGCCATTTTTCCTCTGGGCAGCTTCTAGCCAATGACCGAA
This sequence comes from Callorhinus ursinus, assembly GCF_003265705.2. NCBI lineage: Eukaryota > Metazoa > Chordata > Mammalia > Carnivora > Otariidae > Callorhinus > Callorhinus ursinus. Next base: position 14,658,183 of record NW_027397070.1, read on the forward strand.
CACAACAGGTTTGCTAGAGGTGACCCATACCTGCTTGATGTGGGATTGTATCAACAGGCAGCTTTGGCTCAGGAACTTTCCATCTGCCTGGCTGAATCTCAGAACTGCTCTGTGTTCTGAAGCTCTTCCTACTCGCTCCTTCCTCTCTTCACCTTTCGCAGGTGTCAGCTGCATCATGGTCTGAAGGTTTCCTACTGCTCCCTCTCTTTGTTGCCTCCACTGGTAGCATCTGCTTCTAACTGAATTGACCCAGCTGGGGGGTAATATGAGTAATATGTAATTGAGTAATCAATATACTGTAGTGAGTACAGTATTTTCCAAATTCTATGTTTATAAGTAGGGCATGTATTTTTCTCTCTTTGTATTTAGAAAATGTGAGTATAGGGAATTGAAAGTAGGCAGAAGTTTCTGAACAGAAGTAAGAACTGTAGCAAGACTCAGATTGGTTTCTAACCAGGACTGGTTACAACTGGTGATGATAGAGTAACCCATTAGAAAGATGGTCCAAAAGTCAGTCAGTGCTGGTGGTTGTTCATACCCAATGACTAGAAGAAAAAGGATCCAAAAGGACTTCTGGCATAAAAAGATGGCCCAGGACACTTTTCATGCATCCTAACTGGAATCAGACCTTTGTTCAAAGAATCCTTTGTTCAAAGGTTCCTTTGAATGGGAAATAGTATGTAGATACAAAGGTCTGTATGCCCTATGTTTTAAAGGTAAATTTAGCTGTTTATATATATTGTGATAACTCATATTTTTTGTTTTATCCTGACGTATAATTTATGTTTTTTATTGACTCTGCCTTTGTTTGTTTCATTTTCTTCTTTTATTCCTTTTAAATTTATCTTTTTTGTTGTTCCTTTTTAAAAAAAATTCAGTGATCTAGATATAATATATTCTGTTTTTTTTTACTTTTTCAACTATTTTGATAAATTGTGTTTTATTAACCTTATTTTGGAAGTATATATACTATTTCTTATTCTTATGGTGGTTTCTCTGGATAGACATCTTTAACTTATCAAAATCTTGTGCTAATCAGTAACTTTACACTCTTCTAGGAAAATACAATGACCTTAAAACCTTTCAATTCCATTTACCCCTTTTGACTTAATATGTTTTTACTTTGTTATATTCTTAGATCTTTATCTTTAAAAACCCCCAAAACATTATTATCATTTTATACAATATTTCTTATATTTTACCCATATATTTATCCTTCTCTTTTTTCTTTTCTTTTTTTTCCCCCTAGCATCTCAGAACTTTGTCTGGAATCATTTTACCCTTTGCCGGAAATATAGCTTTAGAATTTGCCTTAGGGGAAGTAGGAAGTCTGCAATTAGTGAAAATATTGGTTTTTCTGTTTCAAATGTCTTTATATTAGCTCATTCTTGAGAGAGATTATACCTGGGTATGATGTATATTGCAGGTGTTTTCTTTCAGCACACTAATGATGTTCTAATATTCTCCAGCATCCACTGTTGCTATTGGGAAGTAAGTCTTAAATGTGAATTTTTTTGAGGATAACAGATTCCTTGCTTCCTCCCAAACTGGCTACTTTTAAGTTTTTCTCTTTTCTTCCTTATTTTCATTATGATGTGGCTAGCTGCAGATTTTTAAAAAATTTATGCTGTGGAATCATTGGGATTTTTGAATATGTGATTGGATGTCTTTCATCAACTATGGAGAATTTTTAATCATTATTTCTCCAAATGTTGCCTCTGTTCATTCTCTCTTTCATTTTCTGGGACTTTAATCATAGGTATTAGCTACCTTTTTTCTCTTGATGCTGGATTCTGGATAATTTCCCTTCTGATCTGTCTTATAGTTCAAGTTTATAAATTCTTTCTTCAGTTGTGTCTAAGATACTGTTAAACTTGTTTATTGTATTTTTAAATTTGCTTTTGTATTTTTCTTTTTAGAATATTTATTTTTTTCTCCAAATCTATTTTGTTTTGGTGTTTTCTTTCTTTTTTTTTTTTTAAAGATTTTATTTATTTATGTGAGAGAGAGAGAGAATGAGAGACAGAGGGCACGAGAGGGAAGAGGGTCAGAGGGAGAAGCAGACTACCCGCCGAGCGGGGAGCCCGATGCGGGACTCGATCCCAGGACTCCAGGATCATGACCTGAGCAGAAGGCAGTTGCCCAACCAACTGAGCCACCCAGGCACCCGGTGTTTTATTTTTTTATGTACCTGTCTGTTTTTAAATGTTTACTATTGTATTTAAAACATTATTTTTAGGAAACCTTTGAGACCAAGAATGACAGTTTCTTTCTCCAGAGAAATTTTTTTGTCAAATTTTTTGGTACTCAGAAACAGTCTTAGGTTGAGGCTTGAGTTTCTTTGACCACCCTTGTGATGGAACCCAGTCTACACAAAGGCTGATTTACTCCCCCTCCCTCTTTTTTTCTTTTTTAAAGAGGTTTAAAAAAATTTTTTTTTTAAAAGCAGGCTCCACACCCAACATGGGACTTGAACTCAGGACTTGATCTCTTGAGATCAAGAATCACATGGTCTACTGACTAAGCCAGCCAGGCACCCCTACATCTATTCACTCTTAATCTGATGGTGTAGCATCCTTGTAGCCTTGGATACTTGCATATTTTGTATATGTATAATATTATACAGTATATTACATATATATAAATATATATAAATAAATCAGTCTCCATGCCACAGGTAAGTTTTGGGCTTTAAATCTATAACCCTTGCCCCAAGAAGTTGTCAGTCTGCAGCTCAGACTTGCAGCTGCTTTGGCAAATATCATGAGAACAAAAGCTTCTTGAATACTGGGCTTACTTTTCTAGGTTCTTGCCTTTTCTTAGATTTTGGCTCAGTATCTCTTCATCATCATGTTGGCTTTTTGATGCTTTGAAGATTGCAGTTTTTGTATTATAAGTAGCTTTCTTAGTTTTCCTCGGTAGAATTACCTAGCCTGCCGTAATTAGAAGCAGAGTCATAATTGACTTTTAAAGTAGCAAAACTGGTTCCATTTCTATCTGCATCCCAGCTTATTGGGTGCACACCAGTTTTAGCAATATCTCTGGAGTAGAGCAGGAGGATTTTTACATCAGATATCATATAAGCAATGGTTGCTCTCTCAAGACACATTAGTTTGGTCAATATCTTGGCAGTTCCAAGATAAGGTTCCATATGAACCATGTTCTCTCTTAGAAAAGCAACCATTGGGGCACCTGGGTGGCTCAGTCAGTTAAGCATTTGACTCTTGATTTCAGCTCAGGTCATGATCTCAGGGTTGTGAGATTGAGACCCATGTTGGGCTCTGCCCTGGGCATGAAGCCTGCTTGAGATTCTCTCTCCCTCTCTCTCTGCCTCTCCGCATCTCTCTCTCTCTAAAGGAAAAAGAAAATAAAAGAAAAAAAAAGCAACCATTGATAATTAGCAAGTTTTGCTGTTTTGATATCTGTAAAATACAGTATTAAGGCTTTTGTCCTTGTTATTGTTAAAAGCATTTCCTTATATATACAATAGCTGCCATTCTGTCATATTTGAATATTTTATGTAAACATATGACAAAATAGTTCCATAGTCTCTTGTGTATCACATAGTTTATCTTTGAAGAACAACAGTCACCAATTATCCTTCTGCTATATTTAGTAATTCTCTTAATTTACACTGTGCTATAGCTGCATTATAAAAATACAATAGAAGATGAATAAAAAGCAATGCTGGTGATTCCAAAATTACCATAGCCTTTTCCATATCTGTTCCATTCTCAGTGATAATTTCATGGTATTTTTAAAAGCTAATTTTCTATTGAACAAATATTTTTTGAATTTGAAATGTTAGTTGTTTGAGACCTAAACATTTAAGCAAAGTAGCAGCATGATTTAATTCATCATAAATACACCAGGATGTCAAACTTAGATCTTCTAGTTGTTTCTCTATATCCAAATCACTGGTTATAAGATAGATGAATAACACATTTAATAATAATTGTAATGATTGCAGCAGTTCACCCTTACAACAATAAATACACATATATAACTTAATTGATGGAGTTTGAATTATAAGGCATTTAAAGAGAATTTCATTCCAATAAAAATTTAGAGTGCTTACCTGTGTTTGATGGTGAATAGTCCTATATTGACAATAAATCCAAATAAGTCTTATTCATAATTCTGATATTTGTATACTAAATCGATTCAATGCTAACTATGAGATCACAGTATCATTGATTGCTTCTAAGATTAGTGATGCCAAAAAAATGTAGAAGTATCTATTTGGCTGACGGCCAACACGGAAGCCAAATTGTGGGCTTGGGCCAAATACTAAGGCTATCCCTGGACTTTCGATGTATCTGGTAAATGTTGTCTATACTTCTACTTTTCTATTCATTTTTCTTTTGGTAATAATGTGTACTATGAACTAACAGTGATCATAAGCTTTTTAAAGTATAATTTAAAACTGTTATCTTCTTATTACAGAGTATTCAAGCAAGCAAAATTTTAACTGAGAGATTTTCAGCTGAAAGCAAGGAAAGTGTCATTATTTTAAATCAGCATAGCAGAAGTACTAGGGTATGTACAATTTTTATTCTAAATTGTGGGTTGGTTGCTTTATCTGTCTATAGCTCAGATATATTCTTTCTAGTAGTTCTGGAAATTGTTTCTTGGTGCTTCTTCAATCAGGGCAATGCCTCAAAACATTCACTTCTGGTGTCTTTGCTGAGGACACATTTCCTCTTTTTCAAATATGTTGCCTTTGTAACACTTAGAAGATGTTATTACTAATTAATAGCAAAATATCTGATTTTCCTAAAATTTTGAAAATTTCTGATCTTGCACTCATTTATCACTTCTTGCCTAGGTCTTAAATGATTAAAGAAACATGTTTGTGAATGTTTGGACCAAATGGGGGGATTGGTTATGGCCATGAAACAGTAAAACTAAATTCTCTAAACGGTGATTAGACTCATGCTCATGACTTTGTTATCATTGTAGTGTATCCAAGTAAGCTAATTAAATAATAAACATAATTGGAGAGAAAAGAGATAGTGATTGAGAGAAGTTGAGAGAAGAAGAAAAGTTGGAAGTATACATAACTGGTTTAATAGATGTCCTGAACTTTATGGGGGACAAACAAGAAACAGTTTTATTTTTCTCCCATTAGTGCCTTCAGGCCTCTGCTCCCCTTGATGGTATCTTGGGATGCTGAATGGCACATAGTACAAAGTCTTAGGGCAGTGGGACAAATCGCATCCTATTCTCGTCAGTTAACTAGGTTAAAGATATGTCTATGCTTCCCCCTTTATCCCCCATACAGTTTAATACCTTTTTTTGGGGGGGGAGGGGATAATGTTTCTAATTAATACAGATCCCTTTTTTTTCTCTTTTCCTTATAGCACTTACTAAATATTTGTCCTTATGTGTGTTTGATTTTTTTATTCCTCACCAGCCTGGGGTCACAGCATTCTTCATCACTGTTTTATCCGTATCACCTAGAGTAGCAGGCATCACATAAAAAATAACTGAACCAATAAATGTCCCTTTCTAGTTTGGAATGCCATTTATACTTTCTGGACTATTGTAGTAGCACTACTTACACCTACCTGTCACATATTCCCATTTTTAGTAGCTGCTTCTTCCAATACATCCTCCTACTGCCTTCTGCTATATTCTTAAAACACAGGCATAATTATGTCACTCATGTCTCAAACTGGTGAGTAACTCCACCTACCAAATAAAGTCAAAGTACTTCATTGAGCCTCATAACCTGGCCTCAACTATACTTTCTATCTTATCTCCCATTGTACTTCTGCTTTTGTGTCACCCCCACATACCCTGTACTCCACCTGCACCCAGGTCCTTGGGAACTAAAACCCCCTTCATTTTGACGTTTCTCTGGGCTTGTTTAGGCTGTTCCGTTGGCCTGGAATATTCTCAGCTCTATCTCAGTCTACGGAAATGTTACCTTTCACAGGCCCGCCCTGCGTTACCTCTTCCAACCAGTCCATCCAGGTGCCATCTCATTGAGAATTGACCTCTCCCTACCCTATGTTCTCTTCACGCTGCATCCATTTGTGCCATCTTTAGTCAGGGCCACAGCTGCTTTGGATTACAGTTACTTCTTTTCTTTCTGTTTCCACCGTTATATTGGTTGAGGATATGGAACATGTCAATTTTTTCTGTACTTTCTACACTATTTAGTATGGTAGTATTTCCCAGCTCTTTCAGTATAATAGCTCACGTCGTAAGTGATGGTATTTGTATGGTCCGGTGGAGTAAAATGTTGAGGTTGCTTATAATTAGAGGTGATTGTTCAGAGGACAGTAGCTGCTTCGTGTCCCACTTGTGCAGCCCCTGTGCTAAGGAGATTCATGGTCAGGATATTTATGGCACATTTATACATACCTGTGCCACTTGCACCAGCCAGAACACTTTGTTAAGTGGTTGTTGTATCAAGTTGAATTTTAAAATTTAAGATAGTTTCTATTATTAGACAGTTTTCTAAATTAATTGATGGATTTTCAGTAAATCCATCCAATAAGAATGTGTATTTTAATTAGCATTTCACTAAATTTACCTAAGCATTTCATTAATTTACCCAAGCAGCTATCATTAGTCAATTGTCATATGATGTTTTACTTTACCAAATAGTATCTATAGTCAATGCATATTTATTATTTGATTATTTCAGTTTATTTTCCTAAGAAAATCTGCATCATTTGAAAATATCCAAAAATGTTTCAGCACATCATCTCCACAATTAAAGGTATGATAATTTTTTAGTTTTTATTATTCAAAGGAAATGTTTATATTTTTAGTAATAATCACTATTGATGCTTTTTTTGTTTGCTTTCCTGAAATAATGGAGTCAGTTGATTCATTCAGAATTGATTAAAAGTTTGGATTCAAGTGTGTATTTGGTAGCTACTGTAAAATTGGTTGGTCGTGCCAATTTAAGATTTTCAATAGCTCTTGGGAGTATCTCATATTCATAGTTTGACTTTACCTGGTATATTATAAGTCAAGTTGTTATAATATTGACCTACATTTGTATTGGGTTCCCAATTTCAAAGCATTTTCATGGACGCTATTCCAGTCTGGTCTTGAGCTTCACAACATTCCGAGAGAAGGAAGGTGAGCAGATATTATCTTTGTTTTATGTGTGAAAAAGCAAAGGTCAGAAAGTGATAAATGGCAGAGCTAGAACTTCGACCCACACCCCCTCTTACTAAATGCAATGTACCTTCCTCTGCACCAATAATCCATAGGCTTTTTGGAACAGCTGGTTCTTACCTCCATGGCACTGACATCTAGCTTCCAGCTTTTTTCTCCCTGAAATCTTACAAATCTTTCTTGATTCTTTGTTACTTGCTTGTAACTTGCTTTTAACCTGCTTCATGTTAGCCTGTTTCCTGTCATTTCTGAGATTCTCTTTTCTTACTGGCCTTTTGATTCCTCTGTTTTATATCCCTGTACAATCACACTATCCTTAAGATTTTTTATTGGCCTATATGTGACATATAGCATTATATTAGTTTCAAGTGTAAAACATAATGATTCAATATTTGTATGTATTGTAATATGATCACCACAATAAGTCTAGTTAACATCCATCACCACACACAATTACACATTTTTTTTTCTTGTGATGAGAATATTTAAGATCTACTCTCTTGGCAAGTTTCAAATACACAATACAGTATTTTAAGTATAGTCACTATGGTGTATTATATCCCCAGGACTTACTTATTTTATAATTGAATTTGGTACCTTTTGACTATTATTACCCATTTCATCCATCACCCACTCCTTGCCTCTGGCAACCACCAATCTATTTTCTGTATCTATGAGTTGTTGTTGTTGTTGTTGTTTTTAAGATGCCACATACAAGTGAGATCATGTAGTAATTGTCTTTCACCGTCTGACTTATTTATTTTACTTAGCATGATGTCCTCAGAGTCCATCCATGTTATTGCAAATGGCAGAATTTCCTTTTTTTTTAAATGGCTGAATAATATTCCATTGCATATATATATATATGTATATATATATATATGACATTTTCTTTACCCATTCACCCATTGATGAGCACTTAGGTTGTTTCTATATCTTAGCTATTGTGACTAATGCTGTAAGGAATAAGGGAGTGAAGATATCTCTTCAAGATCCTGATTTCATTTCCTTTGTGTATATTCCCAGATGTGGGATTAGATCTAGGGTAGTTCTATTTTTAATTCTCTGAAACTCCATACTGTTTTCTGTAGTGGCTGCACCAATTTACATTTGCATCAATAGTGCACAAGTTTCCCTTTTCCCCATAGCTTTGCCAACACTGGATATCTCTTGTCTTTTTTATAATAGCCATTCTACCTCTTTATTTTTTGTGTATCTGTCATAGGTTTTGGGTTTGTGGTTACCTATAGGTTCATATATAACACCCAAAGTAAATAGCAGTCTATACAAATTTGATGGCCATTTAAGTTCAAGGACATTCTGAAAAACAAACAAACAAACAAAAAACAGAAAAAGAAAAATAACTTCTTTCTTTTCCCTTTTTACTCCCTCCTCCACATTTTATGCATACGTTGCCATATTTTACATCTTTTTGTTCACAATTTTCCTATGTCTAATTCTGGCCATTTCTGTTCCACTTAAGGAAGTCACTTTAGCATTTCTTGCAAGGATGGTTTAGTGGTGATAAACCACTTATCTTTCGTTTGTCTAGGAAACTCTTCATCTTTCCTTTAAATCTGAATGATAACTTTGTGGGGGTAGAGTGTTCTTGGTTATAGGTTTTTTCCTTTCAGCACTTTGAATGTCTTATGCCACTTTCTTCAGGCCTGCAAAGTTTCTGCTGAAAACTCAGGTGATAGCCATATAGGTTTTCTCCTGTTGGTAACTTTTTGTTTCTGTCTTGCTGCTTTTAAGATTCTCTTTTTATCTTTAACCTTTGACATTTTCATGATTATGGGCTGTGGCATGGGCCTCTTTGGGTTCATCTTGTTTGGAACTCTCTGTGCTTTTTGGACTTGGATGTCTATTTCCCTCCCTAGGTTACGGGAGTTTTCAGTTATTATTTCTTCAAATAAGTTCTCTACACCTTTCTCTCTCTTCTTCTTCTGGGACCCCTATCATGTGAATGTTTGTTTGCTTGAGATCTCTTAATCTATCCTCATTTTAAAAAATTCTTTTCTCTTTTTGCTGTTCATCTTGAATGCTTTCCATTACCCTGTCTTCCAGATCACTGATACATTCTTCTGCATCCTCTAATCTACTGTTGATTCCCTCTACTATGTTTTTTATTTCCATTATTGTATTCTTCAACTCTATTGGTTCTTTTTTTATATTTTCTATCTCTTTATTGAATATTTCATTGAGTTCTTCCACTCTTTTGTCCAGCCCAGTGAGTACTCAAGGATCATTACTTTAAATTCTTTATCAGGCATATTGCTTATCTCTGTTTCATTTATTTTTTTTTCTGAGTTTTTTTCTTGTTCTTTCTTTTGGAGCATATTCCTCTGTCTCCACATATTGCTTGACTTTCTGCCTTTGTTTCTATGGACTAGATGGAACAGCTACTTCTCCTAAATTTGAAGGAATGGTCTTGTGTACAGTGTCCCCTGTGTTGACTGTGTGTGCTTGGTGGCTTTTGCTGGCTGGCTGTATCTGTGGCTGTATATGTCAGTTGCTCTTTTAAACCGTGGCTTTTTACAGAAAGAAGAAAATAATAATAAAATAAGAAAGAAAAAAGGAGAAAGAGAAAAGAAGGAAAAAAGAAGAAAAAAGAAAAAACCCCAAAAAGGACAAAAACAAAAGCAAAACAAGACAAATAAAAAGTACTAAAAGAATTAATGAAAGATTAAAAAAAACTAAAACAAACAAACAAAAATCCTGGTTTATTTTCTGTGCCCCAGCACCACAGGGGCTGGTGTGGACTTGTGGACTCTGGGCTTACTGAGGTAATAAGCTCACTGTGATGACCAGTTATGGTATCCAGACCCTGCTCCTGTCTAGGCTTTTAAGGTGGTGGATGGATGTAAACTGTGTTGTTCTCTAGTTCCTCTGACTGGAGAGCTTCCCAACGCTCCTCCTCCATTTGGCAGAGTTCCAGTGTTGTCTCTTTTATATGCTAGTTGCTTTTTTAAACCATGGCTTTTTTTCTGTGTCCAAGGATAGATGAATCTGTTTCCAGTTCCTCAGTACTATCCTTCCCCACTGCTGTTTACAAGATCAGGGGTGGAGGTTCCCTCTGTTACCATGTCTCCATCTCTCTTGCTGTTCTTTTTTTGTCATTCTATCTTTGATTGTTCAGAAGCTGTTCAGATGGCCCTCAGTTCTTCAGGAGAAATTGTTCTGTAAAAAGGTATAATTTGGGGGGGTGCCTGGGTGGCTCAGTTGTTAAGCGTCTGCCTTTGGCTCAGGTCATTGTCCCAGGGTCCTGGGATTGAGCCCCATATCGGGCTCCCTGCTCAGTGGGAAGCCTGCATCTCCCTCTCCCACTCCCTCTGCTTATGTTCCCTCTCTCACTGTCAAGTAAATAAATAAAATCTTTTTAAAAAAAAGGTATAATTTGGTGCGTTCTGTGGAGGAAGTGAGTTCAGGGTCTTGCTATGTTGTCATCTTGGATGGGAAACTCTCCCTATAATAGCCATTGTAACAGGTTTAAGGTGATATCTCATTGTGTGGGTTTTTTTTTTAATTTTATTTATTTGAGAGAGAGACAGACACAGAGATAGCAAGAGAGAGCAAGAGCAGAGAGCAGAGCAGGTTCATCTTTTTATGAACCCATTGACCATTTGTATGTCTTTGGAAAAAAATCACTATTCAGTTGCTCTGGCCATTTTTTAATTGGAGTTTTTGATTTTTTCCTATTGAGTTATAAGAATTCCTTATATATTTTGGATATTAACCCCTGATCAGATAGATGGTTTGCAAATATTTTTCCCATTTTATAGGTTGCCTTTTCATTTTGCTGATTGTTTATTTTGCTGTGCAGAAGCTTTTTAGTTTGATGTAGTCCCACTTGTTTATTTTTGCTTTTATTGTTTGTACTTTCAGTGTCATAGCCAAAAAAGCATTACTAAGGCCAATATGAAATAGCTTTTCCTTATGTTTTCTTCTAGTAGTTTTATTTTTTAAGAATTAAAATTTTAATCTTTAATTTATTTTGAGTTAATTTTTGTGAGTAGTGTGAGATAGGAAATTTCATTCTTTTGCATATGAATATCTAGTTTTCTCAACATAATTTATTGGAGATGGTCATTTCCTCATTGAGTATTTTGGCTTCTTTGTCAAATATTAGTTGACCATACATGCATGGGATATTTCTGGACTGTTGATTCTGTTCCATTAGTCTATGTGTTTGTTTTTATGCCAGTACCATACAGTTTTGACTACTGTAGTTTTGTAATAAAGTTCAAATTCTGGAATTGTGAAGCCGCCATCTTTGTTCTTCTTTCTCAGGAGTGCTTTGACTATTCAGGGTCTTTCATGGTTCCATATGAAGTTTAGGATTATTTTTGCTATTTCTGTGAAAAGTGACATTGGAATTTTTGTAGGGATTGTATTGAATCTATTAATGGCTTTGGTAGTGTGGACATTTTAAAATACTAATTTTTCTGATTTATGAGCATGAAATATCTTTCATTTATTTGTGTCTTCTTCAGTTTCTTTCATCATTGTATTTTAATTTTCTGTATACAAATGCTTCACCTCTTTGAATAAATTTATTCCTAACTAATTTTGCTGTTTTTGATGCTATTATAAATGGAATTACTTTATTTCTTTTTCAGATAATTCATTGTTAGTGTACAGAAGTGCAATTGACTTTTGTATGTTGATTTTGTAACCTACAAGTTTACTGAATTCATTAATTCGTTCTAACAGTTTTTTGGTGGAGCCTTTGGAGTTTTGTCTATATAAGATTATGTCATCTGCAAATAAAATTGTCAGAGACAATTTTACTACTTTCTTTCTAATGTGGATGCCTGTTTTCCAGATTGCTTTGGCTAAGACTTCCAGTACTAAGAGCAAGAGTGAGTATTCTTGTCTTGTTCCTGATCTTAGCAGGAAAGTTTTCAGTCTTTTACTGTTGATCATGATATCAGCTGTGTGTTTTACATGGACTTTATTATGTTGAGGTATGTTCCTTCTATACCGAATCTATTGAGAGTTTTTATCATGAGAGAATGTTGAGTTTTGTCAAATGCTTTATCTATGTCTATTGAAACAATCGTACATGGTCTTTATCTTTCATTCTGTTAATATGGTATATCACATTTATTGATTTGTGTATGTTGAATCATCTTTGCATCTGAGGGATAAATCCCACATGATCATGTTGTATGATCTTTTTAATGTGCTGTTGAATTCAGTTTGCTGGTATTTTTTTGAGTATTTTCCATTTGTATTAATCAGGGATATTGGGCTGCAGTTTTCTTTTCTTGTAGTGTGTGTACATATATACATACATATATACACATATATAAATAATGGAATATTAACTATAAAAAAGAAGGAAATTTTACCTTTTGTAAGTACATGGCTGGACCTTGGGACATTATGCAACATGACAGAGGAAGAGAAATACTGTCTGTTCTCATTTATATGAGGAATCCAAAAAAGCAGAACTTATAGAAACATAGAGTAGACAGTGGGGCTACAATGGAGAGGAGAGGACTGAGATGTTGGTCAGAGGGTACAAACTTCTAGTTATAGGATACATAAATTCTAGGGTTCCAATGTACAGCATGGTGACTATAACTAACAATACTGTATATACTTGAAAGTTGTTAAGAGAATAGATCTTAAATGCTATCACCACACAAAAACAATGGTAATTATGTGAGGGGGTGGAAGTGTTAACTAACCTTATTGTAGTAATCATTTCACAATATATACATGTATCATATCATCACACTGTATACCTTAAACTTACATATGTTATGTGTCAGTAATAGTTCAGTAAAAGTGGGAAAGAACCCCCAGCCTGTTCTGGCAGCTCTGCTTTATAATTATAGATTCTGTCAGTGATTCCTTCCTAAGTGTTTGACAGAGCTGCATATGGCCTCTTCGTATAATTCATATCTAGTCAGCAAGTGGGGAGTATGAGTATCTTATGTTCTACTTTTTTTTCAGGCACATGTTTTCCTGAGATATATATATCACACCTTTTTTTTTCAGGCACATGTTTTCCTGAGCACGCTGTCTCTCTCTATATATATATCTCACACCTACAGACATATGTGCCTATATTTCTTGATATATACCTATATTATACATACATATATTCTACAGTCTATGTATTACCCTATTCTCTATTTTAATTATATAATAAGTTACATATAGTTTCTAGAGATGGGGAAGTATGATAAATTATGGAGGGTCAATATCTCTATTGTACTTTAGTATATCTTAAAGAATACAACTAGCTTGTGTGAAATTGTTATGTTTGGAATTTGAGCCTAACTTCACTATAAAGAAAAACATTTGTATAAAAAATGATTATTTATTAACAAACTTAAATGCAGTTAATTTATTGACAATGGCTCAATAAGCTGGAAATGTTATATAAAAGGATTGGAACTAATCTCTTTTATTAATAATGAGTTGTTAGAATTTCAAGTACTAATGCATAGTTATTGCAAATTATTTATAATTATTAGTACATTATAATATTGATATTATTATTAAAAGTTAAGTTGATTCTCTGATGATTGGATAAAAATATTAGGCTGGAATTCTGTCTTAAGCTTATAAATATTGAATTGAAAATATTGTAGAGGATACTTGAATACTATTGTATAGAAATTCAGTGTTGTTAAAGTGCTTTTGTGAAAATAGACTCACAAATTGGTTTTATAGGATAAGGCATTTTAAGAGTTTTTACCCATTTTACCAATTCTTTTCCTTAAGAGTAAAAGTAGAGTGTGTACTTTATTTGAATATGTAAAAAGCATTGTCTTTTAATTAAGAATACATAAACAGTTAATGCCTATCTACTTTATAGTGTTATTTTTAAGTAGCTAACAAAATGTCACATAACCAAATTATTGTACTTTGCTTTAACCAACTTACTATTAACTTTATAAGCTGACTTTGAAAAACATTAAGAATACAATTTAAAATTTTCAGACTACGTTAATAATAATTGTAACTGAATTAGTTTAAAACATATAGCAACTAGCTTGATTTTAAGTTTTTCTATCTTTGTTTCCTTGCTAATAAGAGAGTAAAATCTGCAGTTGAATTGAAGAAAGAGGAGGCCACAACTCCAATAAAGATTAAGGATGACATGCAAAGCAATATAAAAGACATGATATTTCAGAAAGCAAAACAGTTGGAGCATTGGATGACTCAGCAAAATGAAACTGAGGAAACTTCTGAGAAAGAAAATATAGATACCATCTTAGATAACATGCAGGAGAGAAGAAGTTTGAGAAATCTGTCTCTCTCTCTCATTGAAGCATCTAAAAAAGCTGGCATTAGTTATATTGTTTATCCCAAGAAAAAGAAGATAAGACTGAAGAAAAGATTGAAGCGCAGTAAACTTACAGCCGTGTATGATGAATTAGCCAAGTCTCCAAAAGTTCTTAAAAGGTCTTGTTTAATCAATAATTGTTACAGTTTATGAAATGTATTGTGGTTTTGGTCTTAATCTTATAATTTCACTAACTGAAGTTGTTATTATTTTATTCAGCATTGAAAATATGTTAAAGTCTTAGCTAAAGGAGAATCCCTTGTTTTTTAATATATGGGTATTCAACAATAAAAAAATTAAAAAAATATATGGGTATTCAATAGTATAAATATATGACTGGTTTAAACTATATTTTAAAGTTGGGGCTGACTTAAGGACATGAAGTAAAACTAAGTCAATTTGATAGTTAAATGAAATCTTTCAATAGAAAGAAATAAAATCTAAGTTATTTTTATGAAGTGATTTAACACCAAAAAAACAACCTCTGCTCCAAATAAATATCACCCATTCAGAAGTTGAAATAGATGGCTGAGATTTAACTGTTTTCAAATTTGGACTTAATGAATTGAGTAATCTAGATAGACAAACTGTTTTTGTATGTTGTGTGAGCCCTTATTCAGGGATCAACATATAGAAATAATTTTTCTCCTTACTTAGAAGTAATAGTATCTAGCATGTTTAAAAATGTGTAAGGACATGGGGCACCTGAGTGCCTCAGTCGATTGAGCATCCAGCTTTTGATTTCTGCTCAGGTCATGATATCAGGGGCGTGAGATGGAGCCCGGCGTTGGACTCCCCGCTTAGCAGGGAGTCTGCTTAAGAATCTTTCTCACTCTTTGCCCCTTGCCCTGTTTTCGTGATCTCTCTCTCTCTCTAAAGTAAATAAATAAATCTTAAAAAAATGTGCAAGAACCTAAGATGACAGCAACTGAAGTTCCAAGTATGCTCATATTTAAGTGTCTAGGGTGTAACTTTCTTATCACTGAAGGGTTGTGCAAAATAGTTTGCAAAAAGCTCTGGGCTTTATTTCTCTTTAGATATCCTCAGATGACAAAGAATTCATTAAATTTATTCCTTTTTGAAAAGTAAAGACTTTCCTGTTGATAAGAGAGTCATAAGTGTTTTTGTTTACTTCATTATTATAAAGACTTGCTGGTTCTGAAAAACGGTTAAATTAATGATGTTTTGGTATGGTGGCTTATTGTCCCTGAAAAGACTTAGGAACAGCCTATGTAAGCATGGTGGAATAGAGACCGACCCTAGGGGAGGATGCCATTTGAGTCCTGAGTACCCTACACACTACTTATGCTTGAGTTTTCCCTGCAACAAAAATGTGTTTTTGTTAGCTCATCTTTAGAAGACTTCAGATAGGTTTTTCCTAAGTTGACAAATGTTTTTGATAAGAACCAGAAATTTGCTTATACATTTTTGATATATTTGCTGATTTCAAAGCATATGAATCTTTAGTGTCCTAGAGAGGATAAAACACTGCACCATTTTGGCCATGACCTAAGTGACTTCTGTCTCTCTAAAGGATATAAGCAGGTGAAACACTATTTTTGTCTGGAATTTTACTTCATTCTCATTCTTTATCACTTTGACTATAAGGAGATTTATTTGCCTTTTAACAACTGAATTTGATATTTGTATATATTGCCAACAGGTGTAATAGGATGAACCTTTTGGTGGACGCAGTAAAATAAACTACGGGAGTATTTGTCTAGGATGATATATTAGTACAGCTTTCCTAACTTCTTTTTAAAAAATCTTAATCTAAACTAATTTAATGTAAAAGTGTAGCTATGAAAAAACTGTTATTTTAAAACAAGTTTATGTAGAAACTTTAAAAAATAATTTTATTCCTATAGTTTGAGATCTTTTTTCACTAATCTTATTGTGGTTAAAACAGAATTATCCTTCTTACCATTTTATATCTGACCTTTAAGCTTGTTTAATCATCCTCATTCTTGCTGGCTCCCTTAAATGGTTAAAAACAGACTGTGTATGTACTCATATATCAAGTCAAAACTTGACTGTGGAAAGTAACTCCTGCCAAAGTCTATTTGAGCTAAACCCAGACCCATGCATTTTCTGTCAGTCCCCAGTTCTATAGGTTACCCCTGTTGCCTGGCCCCTCATCTAGGTCTTGACGGGATGCCATGTGTCTGCAGTAACTGTTGCTTTACCGTTTCTCTGGAAGTTTCTCTCTGCTTTGGTCTCTGAGCCCAATATTGGTGGACCAGCCAGTCAGTGACTAGCAGAGACCTTCTTCACCAGCTCACTGTTGTGGCAGGTAGCTGTGTTTGTTGATGGGGCTCCTGGCCCACCTTGACTCCCTTGTACTCATTGCCTTCTCTCTGACCTGGACTTCCATGAATTGTTAGCCTCTCAGATCTCTGCAAATGTTCTGTCTTCCAGGATTGAGTAACATACTTGATCTGAGATCCAGGCCAGCCCCTTTGCTACTGGCTCTCCTATTTCTGTGAATGCATTGCCTTCTTCCCTTTCTAGAATAAGTCAGGCCATGGTCCTGACTTCCACTATCAAAACTTCCAAACTTGACTAGCTACTGAAAGTGAATCTGTAGTCTCAGTTCTGATTTTCTTGGCTCATCTTGCCACTGCTACACCCCCAAGAGAGGCAGAATTTATTTCCCCCACAAGCAGAGATGACTTATTTTCCTTGTGCTGTTAATCTGTAATTTCCCTGATGGTCAGGCATTGCTTTTGATATACTACCTTTGTGGGTGGTGGTATAGGATGGAATGGGGCAGCTATAGAGATTTCCACTTGATCCTTACTACTATTATCTTCTTCAGTATATAGTTTATGCAGTTATGAAGTTGATTCATTCCTACTACACATTCTAGGACTAGGGAAATTATCTCAGAATGGGTCCATGTCTCACTAGATTCTGTTAGATGGTTTCAGGCCAAGATTTTTTGTATCACTTGACCATCATAATTCCCTAATTTGGAGTGGCATCCACAATGGGTATCTGTGGATCAGCATAAGTTTAGGGTATCTAATAATTCCCAGGAGGTTTGGGTGTTTCCTCTTTCCTAGACCTCTGGAAACTTTTGGGGAAAATTCCTTAAATACATCAAGGCCACATTGTAAGATCCTTTCTCAGCGGAACCTGGTCTGGCCTTCCTGTCAGGTGAGAGGTTTTAGATATGAACTGGCTGAGGTCTGAGAGCTGCATAAGAGGTTGTAAAACCCCACTATAGCTGGTTAGGCTTATGCCCAGAAGACCTAAAAGTTCTTCATCTGTGTAAGTCAAAGAACACCTTAGCAGGCTGCCCATCTACCTCACTTTCTAAGGACTTGCAGTCATTTAGTTATTGCCACAGATCCCTATAACTTCAAATTCTGTCTGGAGCACCTAGGTGGCTCAGTTGGTTAGGTGTCACACTCTTGGTTGTGGCTCAGGTCCTGATCTCATGGGTCTTGAGATCATGCCCCACATTGGGCTCTGCACTCAGGAGTGTGCTTGGATATTCTCTCTCTCTGCCCCTTCCCCTGCTCTCTTTCTTTCTCAAATAAATAAATAAATAAATAAATAAATAAATCTTTAAAACAATTCTGTCCACCAAATCTCACTAGAAATCTATACCAGAAATGTGTATTTAACGAGTCTTCCAGGTGACTGATGCTAAAGTTTGGGGATCGGGGCACCTGGGTGGCTCAGTTGGTTAAACTGCTGCCTTCAGCTCAGGTCATGATCCCAGGGTCCTGGGATCGAACCCCACATCGGGCTCCCTGCTCATGCAGGAAGCCTGCTTCTCCCTCTGCCTGCCGCTCCCCCTGCTTGTGCTCTCTCCCTCTCTCTCGCTATCTCTCTCTGTGTGTCAAATAAATAAAATAAAAAAAAAAATCTTAAAAAAAAATAAAGTTTGGGGATCACTCAGAGTATACCTGGAAGTTCTAGCAAGGCTGCACTGGTTAGGGCTAGCAGCCACCGATCCAAGGCCACCTATGTGGAAGAGGTATGCAGGAGGCGGATCAGTGGTAGTTGTAGCTCCATGAAAGGATTCAGGAGGTCACAGCTGAGTGATTTTGGGGAGTGCTTAAATTAGATTTAATATAGCATATGAAGCAATGTCTCAGTGTACTCACTGAAAGATATCTATATAAGAGAGTTTGAGTCTCTCAGACTGGGGAATCTGACAGTCCCTCAACCAATCTCTTCTGTTAAGAGAAGATGAGTGGAATTTGGAGATTCAAAATTGTCAGCCTCACTCATGCTTGCTCAAATATTCACATCTTATATTTCAGTTTCCTACTCCTTTCCTAGTAGCTTCATTACCTTGGTATACAAGGTTTAGGGAATTTGGGTATTTAATAGGTACTGTTCTTCTCTTTTGGTCTGAAGTAAAATGATTCCACAATTTTTATAATCATTACTATTATCCTCATGACTAAGTGGTAGCTATTTGATTTCCTGATACCTTGCCTTCCACCTGAACACCATCCCCTGCTAACACTGATGATAATTTGAGGAGCTTCGATAGTACCACATACCATGGATTATTTGTGTCCTATTTGATCCTGGCAAGAAGTTTATCCTAGGATCCTTCTGTGTATTTCCTGAGTCTACCTCTGGTACCAATTATTTTATCAGTCAGGGTGCCAGTAAAGAGCACTCTCAATTTAGGATAATTCTAGGAAAGTATAATAAAAGGACAATTTACAAAGATGTCAGGGCAGGGAAACCACAAATGATAATGTAGTATCCTAGGGCTAAAAATAACAGAGCCATTTTCTACTCCTAAGGCTGAGAGGACAAAAAGTAGGAGTGATTACCAGAACCTTCAAGAGGAATTGTGTAGAAAGGTTTTCCTTAAAAAAAGTAGTGATCTTTGGTCATTTGATCTTTGGTCAAGGATCATAGCCAGTTTCAGGCAACCCTTCAGGAGGGAACCAGAGGAATAAATACCTTGATTTCACTCTCCAACTTACCTCTTTGGGATTTCTAATTGGACATACCCAATTAGAAGACAGAGAATAAGGGATCTTATGGATGTAATCTGTACAGATTAGTCCCCTGGGCAGAGGGCAAAGTGGAGAGGGTAGAGATGAATGTGGAGGTGGAAATGTCCATTGAAAGCATATTAGGTATTCTCTAATTTCATAGTCTGCTAAAAACGGGTGAAGTCTGGGATGTTAATTTAGTAGTTTACTGTCTAGTCAAATCTTCCCTTCTTCCCATTTCCTCAAGTTCCTGTGCTCTCCAACCTCTTGGATGGCATTTCCTTTCTTACATCAGTTTACCTCCTCAATTCCCCACTGTAATTTCTCTGGTTGGGGGTAGGGGTGTAAATTAAATCTGAAAGGAGCATCAACACCTTATTTCAGTACTGTAAAAAGGCTACATCTTTAGATAACAATCGTCTGCTTTAATAAACTCTATAGAGTTTCTATATAGATTCTTCGTATGGTGTTACAGTTTTGATGAACAGGAGGACTTGGTTTGCATAAAAATAGCATGTAATTTTATTTTAATAATAGAGAAATAGTAATTTCATGTGTGGCTGAATTGATTTATTGATTATAAAAATAATTATATTTCTGTAATTTAAAAAATCACTCTTTTAATAACTAGATCAACATCTCATGGAATCCTTCCTGGACAGAAGAAATATTTACTCAAAGTTCCATTATATGAACGTAAAATTCTTTGTCCCAGTCTACCTATGTGTTTAAATTTTGACGAATTTGTCCAAAGTAAGGGAGGAATTCCAGAAAATTGTGACCTTCGAACATGGGCTCTTGATATGTTCTGTTATCATAAACATCAGAAGACAACCACAGAAAAGAAAGTTATTAAAATATCTATCCATGAAAGCTTGTCTGAAAGAATGAAAGAACCACCAAAAATAGAATTGAGTGACTCTTTGAAGTCTAGTCTTTCTCCAGAAGTTATTAAACATTATGAATCCGAAGTGGAGATCTTGACTAAAGAAATAAATGATAAGAAAAAATATCCTGCATTTGCATATTGTAGGCGTGGAGCTATTTATAGGAAACTGGGAAAGTTACAGAGTGCCATGAAAGATCTACAGGAAGTAAGTTTTATTTAATCAGAATAACAATATTAACAATTTAAACTTATATTTATAATTATAATCCTATCTATGTAATAATTTATATAATAATTTCTACTAGATTTTTGAACCATGAATATTTGCAGTATACATGTGGGATTGTGAAATTATAATTATTGGCATTTTCAATAATTGATATTAAAAACACTACATTTTGTCAGATTGGGAGGTATCATTTTATACTATATACATAGAAAGCCACTTGGATCAATAGTGTTTGCAAAATTTATTTGATAGGATATTTTCCTTTAATAAAACAACTTTAATTGAATTTATATACATATATTTTCTAGGCTATATTTTTGGAGCCATTGTTTCTCAATGCCTATTGGCACCGACATTTCATTTATCTTTTCCAAGACAAAATTAATGAAGCTTTGGATGATTTGAATTATATAAATAAACATAACAAAAATAATGCAGGTGGGTTGTCTGCGCATTTATATTACTTATATCTTTACCTAAGCTTTGGTCATTTAGTGGTGTTATAAAAATATATAAGTTAATAGATGTAAGTCTCCAAAAATGGTTGTAGCTTTTAAAAGTTAAATTTACTCTTGATATTGTATATATTGGACTAGTATGATCTTATACTATTTCCAAAATACTCACCATGCTTTGAAAGGCTAATGTCCTTGTATACATTACAATAAATTTGTTCCTACTGCTCATCCCACAAAAAGGATATGAACTTAGAAATTTTAGTTATGTACATGATTCATAAAGCTTTTCTTGACCACAAATCTCTGAAGCATTGTAGTGTTCCATGACTTCTTAGTTGGATGGAATCTGTACATTTGCCTTTATGTACCATCCTCTAACCAGCTTGAATGGAACCCAGAAACATAGAGCTTTCTGGGAATGAGAAAATGTCACATTCATCTTTGTATCCCCAGCATACACAACATAGCCCTAGAATATAACTTGAGCTTCATAAATATTTTTTGATCTATGCCTATTTCTGCCAAAGCCCATACATTTTTGTTTTACTATAAACATTAAAAGAGTATGAAACACTTCAGATATGCAAAAAGGTAAAAGGTAATTTTTGTTACCTAGGATTGAAATTGAAAATACTTTTAACTATAATGAGTATTTATCAGCCTTTGAGAGCAAGTTCTGCATTGTTGAAGTAGAAAAACAAAACCCTGAGATGAAATGGTTAAGAAAGTATAATAGAGAGACATTATTCTAAGACTACATTTTTAGAGGGCAAGGGATTAAAATTTTCAGAGTTAATAAAAGGACTGTAACACTAAATTTTACCTTTTTAATTTACTTTAGAGGCATACTTGTCAAAGGCGGAAATTTTCAGGAGAAGAAAAGACATTACTTTAGCAATTCTAAACTATACCCAG
The DNA here is from genome assembly GCF_003265705.2 of Callorhinus ursinus. Classification (NCBI taxonomy): domain Eukaryota; kingdom Metazoa; phylum Chordata; class Mammalia; order Carnivora; family Otariidae; genus Callorhinus; species Callorhinus ursinus. The sequence goes on from NW_027397070.1 coordinate 14,680,093, forward strand.
GCAATTAAGTGCAAGCCCATGGATGCTGATATATATTTCAGGAGGGGTGAGATGTATGAAATATCAAACAAAGTACTGGCCATTGATGACTTTTCTAAAGTAAGCTGTATTCCATATGATGCTGACATTTATATATTTTAGATCATGATAGTCTCATCCTGATATTATAGCAAATCACTGAAATTCTTTTATATACGTTATATAATCAAAACTAATTTATTATGTTAGGACCTGGAGCACTCAGTACTGGGATTGATATTAACACTATGTCAATGATTTTTCTAAATTATTAGTGAATGAATGAATTTATGTCAAAGAGTTGGGTGTGGGAGCATTGAGACAACTCTGGGAGGGAGGGGGCATGACTTTTCCAGCTGTCTCCTCTTGAAGCATGAAATAGTGGCTAGAGAAACTTTTGAAAATTGCTTCTTCCCTTCAAACAAGAGAGAAACTTATTTTCTACTTCTTACTCTTGAGACATGGCTGATTCTCTTCTGCAGCAAACCTATCTGCTCTTAAAGAAGCTGTGCTCATTGGCTCTTTCATTCATTCACTCACAAATATTTATCAACTAAGGCGCTCTACAATGTAGTGGATAAATGTTGGTGAATAAATTAGGGAATCTATTCCATTTACAATAGCACCAAAAACCATAAGGTACCTTGGAATAAACCTAACCAAAGACGTAAAGGATCTATACTCTAGAAACTACAGAACACTTATGAAAGAAATTGAAGAAGACACAAAAATAGGGAAAAATAGTCCATGCTCCTGGATTGGAAGAATAAACATTGTTAAAATGTCTATGCTGCCCAGAGCAATCTATACTTTCAAAGCCATCCTGATCAAAATACCAATGGCATTTTTCAAGGTGCTGGAACAAACAATCCTAAAATTTGTATGAAACCAGAAAAGACCCCGAGTCGCCAAGGAAATGTTAAAAAAGAAAAACAAAGCTGGGGGCATCACGTTGCCTGATCTCAAGCTATATTACAAAGCTGTGATCACCAAGACAGCATGGTACTGGCACAAAAACAGACACATAGATCAGTGGAACAGAATAGAGGGCCCACATATGGACCCTCAACTCCATGGTCAACCAATCTTTGACAAAGCAGGAAAAAATATGCAAGGGAAAAAAGACAGTCTCTTCAATAAATTGTGCTGGGAAAATTGGACAGCTATATACAGAGGACTGAAACTTGACCATTCTCGTACACCATACACAAAGATAAACTCTAAGTGGATGAAAGACCTCAGTGTGAGACAGGAATCCATCAAAATCCTAGAGGGGAACATAGGCAGTAACCTCTTCGACATTGGCCACAGCAACTTCTTTCAAGACCCGTCTCCAAAGGCAAGGGAAACAAAAGTGAAAATGAACTTTTGGGACTTCATCAAGATAAAAAGCTTCTGCACAGCAAAGGAAACAGTCAACAAAACAAAGAGGCAACCCATGGAATGGGAGAAGATATTCGCAAATAACACTACAAATAAAGGGCTGGTATCTAAGATCTATAAAGAACTTCTCAAACTCAATACCCAAAAAACAAATAATCAAGTCAAAAAACGGACAGAAGACATGAACAGACACTTCTCCAAAGAACACACAGGAATGGCTAACAGACACATGAAAAAATGTTCAACATCATTAGCCATCAGGGAAATTCAAATCAAAACCACATTGCGATACCACCTTACACCAGTTAGAATGGAAAAAATTGACAAGGCAAGAAACAACAAATGTTGGAGAGGTTGTGGAGAAAGGGGGACCCTCTTACACTGTTGGTGGGAATGCAAGCTGGTATAGCCACTCTGGAAAACAGTATGGAGGTTCCTCAAAAAGTTAAAAAATGGAGCTACCCTATGACCCAGCAATTGCACTACTGGGTATTTACCCCAAAGATACAGATGTAGTGAAAAGAAGGGCCACATGCACCCCAATGTTCATAGCAGCAATGCCACAATAGCCAAACTGTGGAAGGAGCTGAGATGCCCTTCAACACATGAATGGATAAAGAAGATGTGGTCCATATATATACAATGGAATATTACTCAGCATTCAGGAAGGATGAATACCCACCATTTGCATTGACATGGATGGAACTGGAGGAGATTATGCTGAGTGAAATAAGCAGAGAAAGACAATTATTGGGGCGCCTGGGTGGCTCAGTCGTTAAGCGTCTGCCTTCGGCTCAGGTCATGGTCCCAGGGTCCTGGGATTGAGCCCCACATCGGGCTCCCTGCTCGGCGGAAAGCCTGCTTCTCCCTCTCCCACTCCCCCTGCTTGCGTTCCCTCTCTTGCTGGGTCTCTCTCTGTCAAATAAATAAATAAATAAAATCTTTAAAAAAAAAAAAGAAAGGCAATTATATGGTTTCACTTATTTGTGGAACATAAGGAATAGCATGGAGGGCGTTAGGAGAAGGAAGGGAAAAATGAAGGGGGGTGGGAAATCGGAGGGAGAGATGAACCATGAGAGACTCTGGACCCTGGAACAAACTGAGGGTTTCAGAGGGGAGGGGGTTGGGGATGGGTCAGCCTGGTGATGGGTACGAAGGAGGGCACGTACTGCAGGGAGCACTGGGTGTTATGCACAAACAATGAATCATGGAACACTGCATCAAAACTAATGATGTAATGTATGGTGACTAACATAACATAATAAAAAATACATGTTTCTTGCTACATGGAGCCTATAGTTAAAAGGACAGATATTAAAGAAATAAATACATACATAAATGCATAGTTAAAATTTATGATGAGTGCCATGAAGGAAATAAAGATGATGGGGGTGTTAAGAGAATTTAATTATATATTTATATTGGGGAATATCAGGGAATTCCCTTGAAGAAGTAAACTTTTAGCTGAACTGTACTTTGAGGCTAGCGTCAGGCAAAATATTCCCCTCATTGCAGCAGAATTGTAATCTTCATCTCCCGACTTCGCTCTAAATTCTAGTTTGTAGTACAATTGAGAATTTAAAAGTTATTGAAATAATTTAGCTTTTTCATGTTCCCAACTGCCCTGTTTCTTTTTTTTAACTTTATTATGTTATGTTAGTCACCATACATCATTAGTTTTTTTTTTATTGTATTATGTTATGTTAATCACCATACATTACATCATTAGTTTTTGATGTAGTGATCCATGATTCATTGTTTGTGCATAACACCCAGTGCTCCATTCAGTACGTGCCCTCTTTAATACCCATCACCAGGCTAACCCATCCCCCACCCCCCTCCCCTCTAGAACCCTCAGTTTGTTTCTCAGAGTCCATAGTCTCTCATGGTTCATTTCTCCCTCCGATTTCCCCCCCTTCATTTTTCCCTTCCTTCTCCTAATGTTCTCCATGCTATTCCTATGTTCCACAAGTAAGTGAAACCATATGGTAATTGACTTTCTCTGCCGGAGTTATTTCACTTAGCATAATCCCCTCCAGTCCCATCCGTGTTGGTGTAAGAGTTGGGTATTCATCCTTTCTGATGGCTGAGTGATATTCCATTGTATATATGGACCACATCTTCTTTATCCATTCATCTGTTGAAGGGAATCTCGGCTCTTTCCACAGTTTGGCTATTGTGGACATTGCTGCTATGAACATTGGGGTGCATACGGCCGTTCTTTTCACTACATCTATGTCTTTGGGGTAAATATCCAGTAGTGCAATTGCTAGGTCATAGGGTAGCTCTATTTTTAATTTTCTGAGGTACCTCCACACTGTGTTCCAAAGGGGCTGTACCAACTTGCATTCCCACCAACAGTGTAAGAGGGTTTCCCTTTCTCCACAAGCTCTCCAACATTTGTTGTTTCTTGCCTTCTCAATTTTAACGGGTGTAAGGTGGTATCTCAGTGCAGTTTTGATTTGAATTTCCCTGATGGCTAATGATGATGAACATTTTTTCATGTGTCTGTTAGCCATTTGTATGTGTTCTTTGGAGAAGTGTCTGTTCATGTCTTCTGCCCATTTTTTGACTTGATTATTTGTTTTTTGGGTGTTGAGCTTGAGAAGTTCTTTATAGATCTTGGATACCGGCCCTTTATCTGTAGTGTCATTTGCAAATATCTTCTCGCATTCTGTGGGTTGCCTCTTTGTTTTGCCCAGATATGGACCCTCAACTCTATGGTCAACTAATCTTCGACAAAGCAGGAAAAAATATGCAATGGAAAAAAGACAGTCTCTTCAATAAATGGTGCTGGGAAAATTGGACAGCCACATGCAGAAGTATGAAACTCTACCATTCTCTAACACCATATACAAAGATAAACTCTAAATGGATGTAAGACCTCAATGTGAGACAGGAATCCATTGAAATCCTAGAGGAGACCATAGGCAGTAACTTCTTTGACATCAGCCACAGCAACTTCTTTCAAGATACATATCCAAAGCTAGTGAAACAAAAGCAAAAATGAACTTTAGGACTTCATCAAGATGAAAAGCTTCTGCACAGCAAAGGAAACAGCCAACTGCCCTGTTTCTTAATCCATGATGGTTAACCACATACTTGACATTCTTTTGCTTCAGGAGAAGATCGTAAGTTTTGATCACTTCTAATTTAGAAGTGACCAAAAATCTCTTTTGAAAATATTGAAATCATTAGATTATCTATTCCTGTTCATTTCCTCCATGCATTGACTAATGCAGCCACTTGAGGTCAAACAAGCTTCAAAATCTTTAGTTATTTTTTCCCCTTCCTGTTTTAAAAATACTCAGTAGTCCTTGTGCTTCACTTTTTCACCCCCACTGTCAATAGGCAAGAAGTTTACAACGGAGGACACGATGATTTAGTCTGTTTGCTCTTGCCTTGTATGTCAATGTGAAATGAATAAACCAGTACCAATTCATTTCTTTTCACCATTTTAGGGACTAGATTAATACATATTTGATTTGATTGAATCAGCCTTGATGTGGTCTAATATGTGTCATCTTTAATTAGGATAAATGCTGTGATCTATCATATCTTGTTTTTTAAAAGATTTTATTTATTTATTTGAGAGAGAGAGAGAGAGAGAGAGATAATGCAAGAGAGCAGGGGGAGGGGCAGAGGGAGAGGGAGAGAGAGAATGTTAAGCAGACTCTGTACTGAGTGTGGAGTCCGACTCGGGGTTTGGTCCCATGACCCTGAGATCATGACCTGAGCCGAAATCAAGAGTCAGACGCTTAACTGATGGAGTCACCCACGCACCCCAAAGAAGATTTATCAGTAAAAAGTTCAGTGGGCAAAAGCCTTGGCTTCTTATATATGCTGTTTTTTTTTTTCTCCCTCAGAAAACCTCCCCTTTTTAGAATTTGATGATAAATGCTCTTCCTAAAGACATGGTCTTTAAAAATTTATTTATTTATTTGAGAGAGAGAGAGAGAGAGTGAGCGAATGAGCGCCCCACTTGGGCTGGATCTCACAACCCTCAGATCATGAGCTGAGCTGAAACCAAGAGTCAAATGCTTAACAGACTGTGCCACCAAGGCACCTCTAAAGACGTGGTCTTTAAATGCAAATTTGAATGTTTAGGCCTCTTAAAGTAGTTTGCTTTTATGTAATCTGAAGTTTAAAAATGTAGTTGTAGTACATTTAATTTGCTATGAGATTATATACTTTTCTTGTGTTTTTTGTTTTTTCATAATGTGCTATGTTTTTGTGCCTCCCTTCTACCCCCCATGTAGTGTATTTTTTATGATCCCAAAAGAACAGATGCATTATTGAAACGTGGGATGTTTCACTATGAAAATGAAAACTGGATTTCAGCCATACAAGATTTTACAGCTCTGTTAAATATAGATCCCCAAAATTCTCAAGCCAGGTAAGAATTATTTTAGATGTGATTTTTGAAATTATTATTTTTTTAAAAGTTCATTCCCAGGAAAGAAAATTGCTTGAAATACATCAGACAGCTCTTTAGAAATAGTGAAATCAATTTTCACTGCTACCAGTGAATGAAAATCTTTAACTATATCCTAACAGTAGTGGGTAATTTAATTTAATAGGCATAAAGTGGCAATTTAGAGTGGTTTCATTTGTATTTCCTAAATGCTAGTTACATTATCAATTTTTAAAATATTGACCTATATTTTTTTCTTTAAATTTCTTTTCATATCCTTTGTATTCACTGAGCAGAGAGAACTGTTTATGTAGACTTCTGTAATATCATATTATAACTTCAATAATAAACTTTGTTTTTCCAACCTTGTGGTGCATAATGCAGTTCTCATTTTGTTGCTTTTCTCTTTTTTCTTAATTTCTTTTAAAAGATTTTATTTATTTATTTGACAGAGAGAAACAGCGAGAGAGGGAACACAAACAGGGGGAGTGGGAGAGGGAGAAGCAGGCTTCCTGCGGATCAGGAAGCCCAATGTGGGGCTCCATCCCAGGACCCTGGGATCATGACCTGAGCTGAAGGCAGATGCTTAATGACTGACCACCCAGGCACCCCTGTTGCTTTTCTTTTAATCTAAGTTTTGTTTTGAAGAGATTTAAAATGTGTATACAGTCATACCTGCTCATTTTTTCACTCACAATTTGTTCAAATTGGAATTTTTTATACTAATATGAAACATGCATCCAGAAAAGTGTACAAATGTACAACTTAATGACTTATCACAATGTAAATACCCGTGTAACTTTTACCAGGTCAAGAAACATTTCCAGCACCCTAGAGACCCCTTTGTGCCTTTGCCTCCCCCAGAGGGTAACCACGGTCCTGGTTTCCATTTTAATCACTTCCTTGTAGTTCTTTATGGTTTCATCGCGTAAGTATGTGTTTCTAAACACTCTTAGTTTAATTTTGCCCGTTTTTTAAACTTTATTTAAGTAGAATAATATGGTGATATTCTTTTTATGTCTAGTCACCTTGCACTTTGATGTTATGAAGACAGCTTCTTTCCTTAAACCACATGAACTGACCTCTGCTAGCTTTAAATTTTTCTTCTGCAGCTTCCCACCTCTCTCAGCCTTCACAGAATTGAAGAGAGTGAGGGCCCTGCCCTGGATTAGTTTTAGCTTAAGGGAATGTGGCTGGTTTGGTTTTCTATCCAGACCACTCAACTTTCTCCATATCAGCAATAAGGTGTTTCACTTTCTTATCGTTCATAATGTTCACTGGAGTAGCACTTTTAATTTCCTTCAAGAACTTTTCCTTTGTACTCACAACTTGGCTAACTGTGGTGCTAGAACTCTTGCACCAAACAACATCAAATTAGTTGGAGAAGAACAAGAAGATTAATTCAAGATATTGTAAGATGGTGCTATCTTATGGAAGACTATATAGAATTTGGCTTCCTTCCATTGTCAAATAGAGGTTTGTTGAAAATTTTTGAGAAAAGAGATCTTTATTACCTGTTGATAAATCTTATTACTCTAGAGCTAGGAATGGAGTAAAATAGCGGCACAGGTGTGAGTTGATGAGGATCTGAAGTATGAGGCAATGGAAACAAAATAAGGAAAGGATGTAAAAGTCAGTGTGTTTGAAGAATTGACATGACTTAATGGCATCTTACAAAAATATTGCTGAAGGTTTATTCTGTAAATTTTAAGTTCAGAATTATGTATATGCTGAAAAATATTAGGATTATTTGTAGCAAACAGAAGTAAAAATAAATATAAAATCCTTGTATTCACTAGAAAATAAATAAGACATCTCTTAAAGATGGGGCAAAAAAACATTTTGCTGCAGGTTAAAATATCCTGGGTTTCAGGATGTTTAGTGCCTTTTTTTTTTTTTTAAGATTTTGTTTATTTGAGAGAGAGAAAGAGAACATGAGCAAGGGGAGGGGGAGAGGGAGAGGTACAAGCAGACTCCCTGCTGAGCTGGGTGTTGGTTCCCTCTTGAGGCTCAATGGGAGATAGGATCTGAGCTGAAGTCAGACGCTTAACTGACTGAGCCACCCAGGTGCCCCTCTAGATGCTTAGTGCTTTTGAAAGACCTCTGTTAAACCTGTCTGTCAACATACTGGCTGCACTCTTTTCTCCAAATTATCATTGGTTTCATGATATAACTTTCTTGAACATCTCTTTATCTCCTGCCCCCCTCCCCCCACCGCACCAAACTGGATTTGACTTCTTCACAGCAGGTAATCTATTTCCTGTTTTTCCTTAATTGTTTATTTGATTTGATTTGCTTTACATTATTAAATGCCTGAAAATAGAATTTTCAGGAATTGATTAGGTCAATGATAATTTCAAAATTGGAGTCAGAAGTTAACAGAGATAAAATCCAATCACACAAGTGATGAAATACATTTCATCCATGTAAAGCAGCCTCCCATTTATTTGGGTGTCTCTTCAGTGCCAGGGAAAAATCTAACAACTCCACTCACTGATGCCCATTTCCTTCAAAATGGGTTATTTGGTTTTTCTAGAGAACAATGTTATACAAATTAAAGTCTAACATTTTGGTACTCAAATAATAAAAATAAGTAAATCTCATATTTACTTTTTTGACACACCTCTCTGACAGGTGCAAGAAATATTATATAGTTACTAAGCACATTATTAATAAGCATATAATTATATGTACAATAAAGTATAATTGATTATTTATAAAAATTCTTTTTTTTTGCTATTAGCATCATCACTAAACTTTTTTGGGAAGCAAGTGGAAATAATCACAAATTGTTATTAAAATACAAAATTGGTTGTGAATGTTTACCAAAAAGAGAAAATGTGTATCTTGCAATATATATTAAAGTGATTTTTTTTCTATTTCCAGGACATACAGAGGAAGAGCATATTTTAAACGGCAATTTTATAAGCAGGCAACTCAAGATTTTTCTGTTGCAATTCACTTAGATCCTAATAACTGGTTAGCTTTGTATTATAGAGCCTGCTTATTTAGAAAGAGTAGCCCTTTTAGAGCACTACAGGATTATAGCGTTTCAGGTACTTGACCTCCAGCTGCACATATATAAGAATTTGAAGTTCAGCAGTTCACTTTCATAGAATGTACTATTAATATGCGATGATTAATATACTATGTATATTTTAATGTAGTTATATATAGTTATATATTAATATATATATATTTTCATATATATTTACAAGCTACAATGGTTTAGCTAAAAGTGTTCCTGTATGCCATTTTAGTGAATGTGAATGTGTTTGTACTTAATGTGTGTGTAACTTTGGCAATGGGAGAGTATCATCTCAAAGAAATTTCTTTCTATATATTGAATTCTGAGGTTATTTCTGGAAATCCAGGCCTATTTTCTAGTCAGCGTGCAGTGAATTTTCCTGGTGGGCTGTGTCCTATTCCATAGGTCTAGCCCACTGATTAGTCAATTTCAAAGTTTTTTTAACCCTTACACTAAAAATGAGCTTTGAGAATCCTTAGTGATAGGATGCCAGTAGCTAAAAGTAACCATTTCCACTTTACCCTATAGCAATGTATTCTTGGTATATAAATATGCCCCACAAAATTCTGGGCATAGAGTAAGTTCTCAGTAAACAGTTCCCAGCTGAATAAATTAGCCCATTGTGATTGGATAATTCTAGCCAGAGACCAGCATTCCAAACATGGCTGTGTTCCCCTGGGTACAAAGTGCTAGAATTTCATCATTCTTGATGAGGCAGTATCTAGAGATTAAGAGACAACTAGACTCTTATAAAGAGAATTGCACAGCTCCTCAGGGAAGGCAATATAAGATGATTGCCTTCTGAGGCCACCCTTCCCATGAATATTCAAATAAAATAACTCAAAGCCATTTTATGTGCTGAGAGGAGTCTGGTGCTCTCCCTTCTATTTCTAAGGATTTTTGGAAGGCAGGACTAAGTTAAATTTTTCTTTCTCGTATAATCTTTGCATCTAATTTCTGCTCCCTGATTGATTCTCCATTTTTGCTCATCCACACAATTCTTTTTTTAATCTTATTTTTATTTATTTATTTATTTATTTATTTATTTATTTATTTATTTATTCATTCATTCATTCATTCATTCATTCATTCATTCGAGACAGAGAGAGAGAGAGAGAGAGAGAGAGAAGCGGAGGGAGAAGCAGGCTCCCAAGGAGGAGGGAGCCTGATGCGGGACTCGATCCCAGGACCCTGGGATCATGACCTGAGCCGAAGGCAGACGCTTAACCATCTGAGCCACCCAGGCACCCTCATCCACACAATTCTTGTGTTTACTGTTCACGAACACCTTGGGGTTCAAAGGATACATTTAGCAGAGACATTTAAATTTGAAGGTCAAGCACACCCCTATTTCTTGAAGTATATTTCTGTCTGTCAGCCCTGTCCATCTGCCATCTGGCCAAGTTCCTTTCTCTTCAGTCATCTCTAAAAGTCTCTTTCTCACACTTCTCTCTTCTCCAAGTTGTTGACTCCTCACCCCCTCTTTTCTAGACTATCACAACAATACAAAATCCCTATTATTTAACTATTCAGAGCAGACCAGCTTGATTTTTGACTTTAATCCTTTTCTATAAGCTAGCCTAAAGAGTTTTATCTTCCACAATCAAAAAGGACCCTTAAGATATTTTTCCAAGTAATAATAATATATAACATTTACTGGGCATTTTACTACTTGCCAAACACTATTCTAAATGCTGTATATGGAGTGTCTCAATTAATATGCAGAATAATGCTATGAGTTAGGTATTATTTTCATCCCTGATGAAGAAATGGAGGCACAGAGAAGTGAAGTAATTCTAATATTTTTTTTCCTTAGGAAGAACTTTTTTATTTTCCTAGATGAGCCACCAAAACTGCAGCTGACTTGCTCTTTGCTAGCCAATCATACTGTGAATGGAGCAGTCAGATTGCCTTCATGTGATTATTTATTTAATCTATATGATCATTGCTTACACTAGATATACTTCCCAAAGTCTAGAGCTGTGAATATTTGTGTCCCAGACTGTGAGCATTATGCTCATTTTTGGCAAAACTTTCCCTTCTTAGCCAGAATGGGCCTGAGAAGCTTAGAAGACATGGATCAAATGTTGTGGAAAACCCATATAATTCACTAACATGCTTTTGAAAGTGAAGGGAAAATTCATAAGTGAAGAGACATGAGATGACCTCTAGACCAGTTACAGATGAGAGACACACACCTGGAGAACAGAGAGAGGATTCTTTTTGCCCCATACTCCTATTATTTGGGACAAGCATAGACGAGTTACCTGCCTTAACTCCAAGTTCTGCTGGCCTTGGAGTAGCCTCTTTGAGCTGCCCTTCCCTCGTTGATGAGTAGTATCCTGATCTCTGCCACCTGCCCCAGTCTGGAGTTGTACCACAGCCTGTTTTACGGCCAATAGCAATGCCCTCCTGATAATTAACAGGCCATCAAGGGCAAGGGTGCCCTTCTGACTGCCATCCAATGAAGTGAATCAGAGGTTAGATTCCATCTTTGCCATTGACTTGCAACATGCCTGTGTGCCTTTGTACCTTAATCTCTTCATCTACAAAGTGAGTGGACTATCCTAGATTACCACCAGGATTTCTTCCAGTTTTAATGAGTTTTTGAAACTTGATAGTCACATTGTTACTTATAACACATACATTTCTTATGTGAACACTATTTCTTACTCATCAAATAAGTACACTCATTACAGACCTGTTTTATAAAATATTAAAATTGAAGAATAAGTGATAGGAAGGGTGAAGACTAAAATATAATTCAGATATTTTTGTTCAGAACTTGAATAAACTATATATTTTTTATTTTTAAGTTCTCATAAATGATGGCTATGAGAATCTTGGTTGTTTTCTACATCGGGGCATACTCTATGCAGATCTAAAACTTTGGTTGCTGGCAATCTGTGACTTTGAAACTGTTATTTCTCTAGAAAGGTATGTTTTCCTTATAGTCTTATTGATTTCACTTTTGTATAAGGTAGAGAAAAAAAAATGAAAGAAAAAGTCCTTTCCCCACATCATTAATAACCTTGTAAAATGAGATAATTGTAAAGCCATCTTAGAAACAGAATACTACTTCTGAAAATAAGACTACTTCTAAAATAAGACCTGTGTCCAACATCGGCTTATTCCTTTTGCAAATTTTAGAGTTTGAATGCATTTGAGAGGAGTCCAATCCGCAGATAACAACATAAAATTATTTACAGCAGTGTGGGGATGCCCAGGTTAGGGCTTTTTGAAGTTAACTTCATGAAAAACTGTCACCAACTTTTAAAATAATGAGAAAATATTCTGCTTGTTTTTGCTATGCACAACACATATGACTCAATAGGAAGAAATTCTCTGTTTAGAACCTCTGACTCCATTTAGCATAGTAAAGCCAAAGAAAAAAACCAATTCCATTAGAACATAGGTTCAGTAAGAAACAAAGACTGAAAGTTGCACACACTAGTCAGAAACCTCAGCTCTAAAACACAGAATTAATTTCCTTTCTTTTCAATGAAGCATTCATTAAAATGAAAGGTGTCAAAAAAGTAACAAAGCATGCCAATTCCATGCCAACCAGCAGACTGTTTACCTAGCTTATATAAGGTAAACTTTAAGCTTGACTCAGGAAAGACATGGAGAATGGCTCCAAAATGGCCACAGTAGTTTTCTTTTGGGTATTTTTGAGCCAGGAAGGGAAGGAAAAGAGTTTCAGTTGCAAAAAAGCCAAAAAATGGGCAGCACGAACTTTGATGTCTTTTAGGCAAAGGGTCCAGGCTTCTAATAAAGCTGGGCTATGGGATATGTAGTCTTCCTCATTTTGAAATAGAGGCATCAGACAAAGTAATTTCTAAGACCATTTCTATATTGAAAATGTTTTGATTGTAAGAGAGGAAAAAATACAGTTATTTGACATAGAAAAGAAGCTGGGTTATACCTACATGGAGAGGATTTTTAACTCCAGGCTTTGGGAATATTACTGTTTCTCTGTTACTCAGGGCAAATGCAACATAGCCTGAAGTGAAAACTTTTAAATTGAGAAAAACTAAGCTTGTAATTCAAGATAAGTCAAGATTAGGTCAAGGAAGAGTAAAGTATTGCCTGGGGACTTCCGGAATTCTGTTCCTAGCATCGACTCTACAAATGTTGATTCTCTACTAAAGGATTTTATGAAAGTGTTTATAATTTTTAATAGAGAATAGTTAATTGATTTACTTTGCTTTAGTAAAACATTAAAAAAAACCCCTGATATATGTTGATGTATGTATTTCACTAGGTTCATACAAAATTGGAAAACATTTGGAATAATTAAAATGTCTAACAAGATTTTGCTTTCTCATTTTTTTAGAACTGTTATTTTGGCTTACATAAATATTGGCCTCATACATCTGCTGTACTTGGATAACTACTTTGAAGCCACTTGGCATTTTTCTGAGGCTATTAGACTTGATCCTTTATATATTCAAAGCTATATTTGTCAAGCAGAAACCTATCAGAAGGTATTTAAGTCTTGAAAACCTTGATTTTTTTTAAAAAAAAGTTTTAATTTTCTGGATATCCACCTGTTCAATATAATTTTAGTATATTAATGTATTTGTTTTCAGTTAATTATAGAGACTAATGCATTTTCAAGCAATAAATATTAAGTAGGTGTAGTTAACTATAATTACCTATGTATAAAGCCTCTACTTATAAGGCATGAATTTTTGTCTTTCATTTTTAAAAAAATAATAACCTTTTTCTGTATTCCAAAAACAATATATATTTATTTCATGTAATATATGTATGCAAATAAGTTGAAAACCATCCATAATTTTATTCTCTAGAGACAGCTACTGTTAACGTTTGGTTTTGACTGTGCGTGTGTGTATGTTTACAGTGCGCAGGTGGGTTTGTAGAATGGGATCCATGCATATAATGAGATTCTACTCATTCACACTTACCTTTAAATTTTGTTTAAATTTTATAAGTTATTTAAATTAAAAAATGTAATTTATCTTTAGTGTTATGAAGTCAAACAATGCAATAAATAGTAAAAGTCCTCCCTGATTCCAACCAAATCTGACTTTTCAGAGATAAACACTACTGTTGTTTCTACCTTTCAAGATAGATATCCCTATTTACCACTCCACCACTAATCATCCTGTCCAAGACACTGGCATTCCTCACCAGGACTATTGCAGGGAACTCTTGGTCTTCTTGCTTCTGTTCTTTACTACTTTTTGATGGATTTTCAACACAGCAGCTATAATGATCCTGTTAAAACATAAGTCAGATTATTTCACTTTGCCCAACCCTTTAATAGCTTCCCTTGCACTCAGAATCAAAGCCAAATCCGGCAAAAGCCAAAGGCCTACAAGAGCCACAGGAATTGGCTCCTTATTACCTTTCCACTCTTGTCCTCTATAAGTCCTCTTGTCACACTGGTTTCAGTCAGGATAGTCTAGTCTGTGCTATGGTTAAACACATACATACACTAACACATGCACACACACATCCCCAAAAAACTCCAAAACACTTAAAAAATCACTGTAATAAAATAACAAAGGTTTATTTCTTGCTCACACTGCTTGTCCACTGAGAGTTGGTTGGTTAGAGGGTCCTCTCCATTGTCCACATCTCAGGACCCAGTGTGACTAGAGTCCCACACAAAGTCCTTCCCTCCCTGATAATGGAGGTAGAAGACCCAGGGCAGACTTAGTATTGTCCCCAGGGAAAGTTTGCTCTTGACTACTGTTGGGGAAGGGATGGACATATTTGTGGTGTGTGGTCCTTTTGCTTAACTCCATGTTGATTGAGCCGACAGCTTCTGGGGAAGTTGGAACTCCCTCTGGGCACACTTAAACCCAAAGCACCAGCATGGTATCAGGATATAAGGACATCTATTCAAAGTCTTATTATTCTGAGGAGGAAAAAGTCTCTACGTGGTAATGGTTGAATAAATTGTGCTGTATTCACACCACAGAATATTATTTAGTCAATAAAAATAGTGCTTAGAACAATACCGTCAACTTAGAGGGATTTCCATGAGATATTGTTGAATAAGAAAAGCAAGATTCAGAAAGGAGTGTTAAGTGTGTACAATAACGATCCCATGTAAATAAAACAATTGCAGATCAAACCCTGTGTTTGTATATAGAAGAATGCATATGGCTACTATGTGGGTTCAGCTTCCAGAGTGAATCTAATCTAAGGCTGCCTGGAGAAGTCCCACCCAGGATGGCTTATAAAGATCAGACAGTGAGCCTCCATCTTTTCCAAGTGGGGTTTCCTCAATGTATGGCTATTGGAACAGGTGGAACAATGCAGACATAATAAGGCTAGATGGTTTATTAATTACACCAAGCGGAGCAGGGTCAGCTTGAGAAGCACGGAAGTTCCACAGAATTTCTCAAATTTATTTAAACACATTTCAAACTCCCTATTTTTGGGTTCCTTCTTTTGACTCCACCCACTGTTTCCTCCGACCCACTTGTACGTTTCAACAGCTACTGCCTACTTCTGTGCACATATTAGTTCTGTGCATTCTCCTCTTTGTATCACTGTGTCAGCATTGCGAGAGGAGTTGTTGATGTCCCAGATTCATTTTGCTGGGGTCTCTAGAGTCCTCTTTTTGTGATATTCCCAGTGAGAGTAGGTTTTTGTTCCCACATTTGTACAAATCCTGATTATGCTCCTGTGACCTGTATTAAGGAAAGATTCAATGTTTACTTTGCATTATATATTGATTTTAAACATATGGTTTCCATTATTCTTGTATTTTGTTTTATTCATTCATTTACTTATTAAGTGCAAACTTGTTTTTCCTCCCTTATTTTTTTATAAAGATTTCAATTATTTATTTAGAGGGAGAGAGAGCACACACATGTAAGCATGGGGAGGAGCAGAGGGAGAGAGAGAATCTCAAGCAGATTCTGTGTACTGAGCACAGAGCCTGATAGGGCGCTCAATTTCATGACCCTGAGATCATAACCTGAACTGAAATCAAGAGTCAGTCACTCAACCAACTGAGTCACCCAGGCGCCCCTTACCTCCCTTATTTTTAAGTAGAATTTACTTTTAGTTTTTATTTTACCATCCTTTGCATGCTAGTTTATTAACAGAAGTAAAGTTTAGTGGAAAATGTATTCTGGTTGAAGGAGAAAAACCAAAAAGCTAAATGAGAAGGGAAAACAAACTATAAAGTATGATATAATCACATTTATGTAAAATTTTATACATATACATGTGTAATCACTCTTCAAAATTAAAGATAGATGGTTTTAAAGAACCAAAGACTTTGCATCATAAACTTTTTTTAAACTTCTCTGTATCTTATTTGCTTTGATGATTCTTAAAAAAATGTGTATTAGGAGATGTTCTTGCAAAATTTCTGTGTTGAAGGGTGGGAGGGAAGCAATCAGTATTTATTATAAGCAAAGTTTCTGTTTATCACTCAACAGTTGCATAAACTGAAAAAGGCAGTAAGAGAGTTATCTCGTGCTATCCACCTTCAGCCAGATGGAATCCAATTATATATAATAAGGTATGAACATAGAAATGGAGTTCTTCTTGGGATAACTTGGCACATGAGCTAGCTGTTGGGATCTTTACTTCCCTCTTGATCCTTCTAGCCTCCTCTTTTTACATTTAATCTCCCAGCAATGGCCGTCTTCCAACTACCAGGTCAGATAGAGCTATTGTATTTGTTAAATTTTAAGATAATTTATATTATAAAATAACTAAGTCTTTCTCTTTGCTCTCTCCTTGCATCAAAACACAACTGTTTAAGCTATGCTATGATCCAGTAATCCCACTACTGGGTATTTATCCGAAGAACACAGAAACACTAATTCAAAGATATGTGTGCATCTCTGTGTTTATTGCAGCATTATTTACAATAGTCAAACTGTGGAAGCAGCCCAAATGTTCATCAACAGATGAATGGATAAAGAAGGGGTGTGTGTGTGTGTGTGTGTGTGT